>NW_027517679.1:0-40763 GCF_048772815.1 Callospermophilus lateralis
AGACAAAACTGAGAACTCCTTTATTTTTTCAAACTTCAAGAGCTACTACAACCATGTTGGATTTAGAGTTCCAAATTCATCTATCTATAAGAGAGTAAGAATGAAACCTAAATATAAAAACTGCTACTGTAGACGAACTCTTCAACCTAGAAGAACAAAATTTGGTGAAGCAAGTGGGATTTGTGTACTGATCATTACCACCAAGTATCACCAAATACTGATCATTACCACCAAGTATTTGCTGGTATTTCGGAAACTCGTTATTGCTTAGAAGCTTGGCAACTTCTCTCAATGAAAGTGCTTTTCCACAGTCTGTGCCTTGGGCTACTTGAAGAGGAAACAAACCATAGAAACAAAACTGAGAACTCCTTTATTTTGTCAAGTTTCAAAGAGCTACTACAATCCATGTTGGATTTAGATTTCCAAATTCATCTATCTATATAGGAGAGAACAGAGGAAAACCTAAATATAAAACTGCTACTGTAGACGAACGCTTCAACCTAGAAGAACAAAATTTGGTCAGCCAAGTGGGATTTGTGTACTGATCATTAGCAACAAGTATCATCAAGATTCGGTGAAAAAACATTTGCTGGTATTTCGGAAACTCGTTATTTCTTAGAAGTTTGGCAACCCCTCTCAATGAAAGTTCTTTTCCACAGTCTGTGCCTAGGGCTCCATGAAGATTAAGCAAACCATAGAGACAAAACTGAGAACTCCTTTATTTGTCAAGTTTCAAAGAGCTACTATAAACCATGTTTTATTTAGAGTTCCAAATTCATCTATCTATATAGGTGAGAACAGAGGGAAACCTAAATATAAAAACTGCTACTGTAGACGAACGCTTCAAACTAGAAGATCAAATAGTGGTGAGCCCAGTGGGATTTGTGTACTGATCATTACCACCAAGTATCATCAAGATTGTGTGAAAATATATTTGCTGGTATTTCGGAAACTCGTTATTTCTTAGAAGCTTGGCAACCCCTCTCAATGAAAGTGCTTTTCCACAGTCTGTGCCTACGGCTACTTGAAGAGGAAACAAACCATAGAGACAAAACTGAGAACTCCTTTATTTTATCGAGTTTCAAAGAGCTACTGCAAACCATGTTGGATTTAGAGTTCCAAATTCATCTATCTATATATGAGAGAAAAGAGGGAAACCTAAGTATAAAAACTGCTACTGTACACGAACGCATCAACCTAGAAGAACAAAATTTGGTGAGCCAAGTGGTATTTGTGTACTGATCAGTACCTACAAGTATCATCAAAATTGGGTGAAAAAATATTTGCTGGTATTTTGGAAACTCGTTATTTCTTAGAAGCTTGGCAACTCCTCTCAATGAAAGTGCTTTTCCACAGTCTGTGCCTAGGGCTCCTTGAAGATTAAACAAACCATAGAGACAAAACTGAGAACTCCTTTATTTTTTCAAGTTTCAAGAGCTATTACAAACCATGTTGGATTTAGAGTTCCAAATTCATCTGTCTATAAGAGAGAACAGAGGGAAACCTAACTATAAAACTGCCTCTGTACACGAACGCATCAACCTAGAAGAACAAAATTTGGTGAGCCAAGTGGGATTTGTGTACTGATCATTACCACCAAGTATCACCAATTACTGATCATTACCACCAAGTACTTGCTGGTATTTCGGAAACTTGTTATTGCTTAGAAGCTTGGCAACTTCTCTCAATGAAAGTGCTTTTCCACATTCTATGCCTAGGGCTACTTGAAGAGGAAACAAACCATAGAGACAAAACTGAGAACTCCTTTATCTTGTCAAGTTTCAAAGAGCTACTATAAACCATGTTTTATTTAGAGTTCCAAATTCATCTATCTATATAGGTGAGAACATAGGGAAACCTAAATATAAAAACTGCTACTGTAGATGAACGCTTCAAACTAGAAGATCAAAATGCGGTGAGCCCAGTGCGATTTGTGTACTGATCATTACCACCAAGTATCATCAAGATTGGGTGAAAAATATTTGCTGGTATTTTGGAAACTCGTTATTTCTTAGAAGCTTGGCAACCCATCTCAGTGAAAGTGCTTTCCACAGTCTGTGCCAAGGACTACTTGAAGAGGAAACAAACCATAGAGACAAAACTGAGAACTTTTTTATTTTATCAAGTTTCAAAGAGCTACTACGAACCATGTTGGATTTAGAGTTCCAAATTAATCTATCTATATAGAAGAGAACAAAGGGAAACCTAAATATAAAAACTGCTATTGTAGACGAAAGCTTCAAACTAGAAGAACAAAATTTGGTGAGCCAAGTGGGATTTGTGTACTGATCATTACCACCAAGTATCATCAAGTTTGGGTGAAAAATTATTTGGTGGTATTTCGGAAACTTGTTATTTCTTAGAAGCTTCTCAACCCATCTCAATAAAAGTACTTTTCCACAGTCTGTGCCTAGGGCTACTTGAAGAGGAAACAATCCATAGAGACAAAACTGAGAACTCCTTTATTTTGTCAAGTTTCAAACAGCTACTACAAACCATGTTGGATTTAGAGTTCCATATTCATCGATCTATATAGGAGAGAAGAGAGGGAAACCTAAATATAAAAACTGCTACTGTAGTCGAACGCTTCAACCTAGAAGAACAAATTTGGTGAGCCAAGTGGGATTTGTGTACTGATCATAAGCAACAAGTATCATCAAGATTGGGTGAAAAAATATTTGCTGGTATTTCGAAAACTCGTTATTTCTTAGAAGCTTGGCAATCCCTCTCAATGAAAGTGCTTTTCCACAGTCTGTGCCTAGGGCTAATTTAAAAGGCAACAAACCATAGAGACAAAACTGAGAACTCCTTTATTTTTTCAAGTTTCAAGAGCTACTACAAACCATGTTGGATTTAGAGTTCCAAATTCATCTATCTATAAGAGAGTAAGAATGAAACCTAAATATAAAAACTGCTACTGTAGACGAACTCTTCAACCTAGAAGAACAAAATTTGGTGAAGCAAGTGGGATTTGTGTACTGATCATTACCACCAAGTATCACCAAGTACTGATCATTACCACCAAGTATTTGCTGGTATTTCGGGAACTCGTTATTGCTTAGAAGTTTGGCAACTTCTCTCAATGAAAGTGCTTTTCCACAGTCTGTGCCTAGGGCTACTTGAAGAGGAAACAAACCATAGAAACAAAACTGAGAACTCCTATATTTTGTCAAGTTTCAAAGAACTACTACAAACCATGTTGGATTTAGATTTCCAAATTCATCTATCTATATAGGGGAGAACAGAGGAAAACCTAAATATAAAACTGCTACTGTAGACGAACGCTTCAACCTATAAGAACAAAATTTGGTCAGCCAAGTGGGATTTGTGTACTGATCATTAGCAACAAGTATCATCAAGATTCGGTGAAAAAACATTTGCTGGTATTTCGGAAACTCGTTATTTCTTAGAAGTTTGGCAACCCCTCTCAATGAAAGTTCTTTTCCACAGTCTGTGCCTAGGGCTCCTTGAAGATTAAACAAACCATAGAGACAAAACTGAGAACTCCTTTATTTTGTCAAGTTTCAAAGAGCTACTATAAACCATGTTTTATTTAGAGTTCCAAATTCATCTATCTATATAGGTGAGAACAGAGGGAAACCTAAATATAAAAACTGCTACTGTAGACGAACGCTTAAACCTAGAAGAACAAAATTTGGTGAGCCAAGTGGGATTTGTGTACTGATCATTACCACCAAGTATCATCAAAATTGGGTGAAAATATATTTGCTGGTATTTTGGAAACTCGTTATTTCTTAGAAGCTTGGCAACCCATCTCAATGAAAGTGCTTTCCACAGTCTGTGCCTAAGGCTACTTGAAGAGGAAACAAACCATAGAGACAAAACTGAGAACTCCTTTTTTTTGTCAAGTTTCAAAGAGCTACTACAATCCAAGTTGGATTTAGAGTTCCAAATTCATCTATCTATATATGAGAGAACAGAGTGAAACCTAACTATAAAAACTGCTACTGTAGACGAATGCATCAACCTAGAAGAACAAAATTTGGTGAGTCAAGTGTGATTTGTGTACTAATCATTACCACCAACTATCATCAAGTTTGGGTGAAAAAATATTTGCTGATATTTTGGAAACTCGTTATTTCTTAGAATCTTGGCAACCCATCTCAATGAAAGTGCTTTCCACAGTCTGTGCCTAGGGCTATTTGAAGAGGAAACTAATCTTAGAGACAAAACTGAGAACTCCTTTATTTTGTCAAGTTTCAAAGAGCTACTACAAACCATGTTGGATTTAGAGTTCCAAATTCATCTATTTATATAGGAGAGAACACAGGGAAACCTAAATATAAAAACTGCTACTGTAGATGAACGCTTCAACCTAGAAGAACAAAATTTGGTGAGCCAAGTGGGATCTGTGTACTGATCATTACCACCAAGTATCATCAAGATTGGGTGAAAAAATATTTGCTGGTATTTCGGAAACTCGTTAGTTCTTAGAAGCTTGTCAACTAATCTCAATGACAGTGCTTTTCCACAGTCTGTGCCTAGGGCTCCTTGAAGATTAAACAAACCACAGAGACAAAACTGAGAACTCCTTTATTTTTTCAAATTTCAAGAGCTACTACAACCATGTTGGATTTAGAGTTCCAAATTCATCTATCTATAAGAGAGTAAGAATGAAACCTAAATATAAAAACTGCTACTGTAGACGAACTCTTCAACCTAGAAGAACAAAATTTGGTGAAGCAAGTGGGATTTGTGTACTGATCATTACCACCAAGTATCACCAAATACTGATCATTACCACCAAGTATTTGCTGGTATTTCGGAAACTCGTTATTGCTTAGAAGCTTGGCAACTTCTCTCAATGAAAGTGCTTTTCCACAGTCTGTGCCTTGGGCTACTTGAAGAGGAAACAAACCATAGAAACAAAACTGAGAACTCCTTTATTTTGTCAAGTTTCAAAGAGCTACTACAATCCATGTTGGATTTAGATTTCCAAATTCATCTATCTATATAGGAGAGAACAGAGGAAAACCTAAATATAAAACTGCTACTGTAGACGAACGCTTCAACCTAGAAGAACAAAATTTGGTCAGCCAAGTGGGATTTGTGTACTGATCATTAGCAACAAGTATCTTCAAGATTCAGTGAAAAAACATTTGCTGGTATTTCGGAAACTCGTTATTTCTTAGAAGTTTGGCAACCCCTCTCAATGAAAGTTCTTTTCCACAGTCTGTGCCTAGGGCTCCATGAAGATTAAGCAAACCATAGAGACAAAACTGAGAACTCCTTTATTTGTCAAGTTTCAAAGAGCTACTATAAACCATGTTTTATTTAGAGTTCCAAATTCATCTATCTATATAGGTGAGAACAGAGGGAAACCTAAATATAAAAACTGCTACTGTAGACGAACGCTTCAAACTAGAAGATCAAAATGTGGTGAGCCCAGTGGGATTTGTGTACTGATCATTACCACCAAGTATCATCAAGATTGTGTGAAAATATATTTGCTGGTATTTCGGAAACTCGTTATTTCTTAGAAGCTTGGCAACCCCTCTCAATGAAAGTGCTTTTCCACAGTCTGTGCCTACGGCTACTTGAAGAGGAAACAAACCATAGAGACAAAACTGAGAACTCCTTTATTTTATCGAGTTTCAAAGAGCTACTGCAAACCATGTTGGATTTAGAGTTCCAAATTCATCTATCTATATATGAGAGAAAAGAGGGAAACCTAAGTATAAAAACTGCTACTGTACACGAACGCATCAACCTAGAAGAACAAATTTTGGTGAGCCAAGTGGTATTTGTGTACTGATCAGTACCTACAAGTATCATCAAAATTGGGTGAAAAAATATTTGCTGGTATTTTGGAAACTCGTTATTTCTTAGAAGCTTGGCAACTCCTCTCAATGAAAGTGCTTTTCCACAGTCTGTGCCTAGGGCTCCTTGAAGATTAAACAAACCATAGAGACAAAACTGAGAACTGATTTATTTTTTCAAGTTTCAAGAGCTTTTACAAACCATGTTGGATTTAGAGTTCCAAATTCATCTGTCTATAAGAGAGAACAGAGGGAAACCTAACTATAAAACTGCCTCTGTACACGAACGCATCAACCTAGAAGAACAAAATTTGGTGAGCCAAGTGGGATTTGTGTACTGATCATTACCACCAAGTATCACCAAGTACTGATCATTACCACCAAGTACTTGCTGGTATTTCGGAAACTTGTTATTGCTTAGAAGCTTGGCAACTTCTCTCAATGAAAGTGCTTTTCCACATTCTGTGCCTAGGGCTACTTGAAGAGGAAACAAACCATAGAGACAAAACTGAGAACTCCTTTATCTTGTCAAGTTTCAAAGAGCTACTATAAACCATGTTTTATTTAGAGTTCCAAATTCATCTATCTATATAGGTGAGAACATAGGGAAACCTAAATATAAAAACTGCTACTGTAGATGAACGCTTCAAACTAGAAGATCAAAATGCGGTGAGCCCAGTGCGATTTGTGTACTGATCATTACCACCAAGTATCATCAAGATTGGGTGAAAAAATATTTGCTGGTATTTTGGAAACTCGTTATTTCTTAGAAGCTTGGCAACCCATCTCAGTGAAAGTGCTTTCCACAGTCTGTGCCAAGGACTACTTGAAGAGGAAACAAACCATAGAGACAAAACTGAGAACTTTTTTATTTTATCAAGTTTCAAAGAGCTACTACGAACCATGTTGGATTTAGAGTTCCAAATTAATCTATCTATATAGAAGAGAACAAAGGGAAACCTAAATATAAAAACTGCTACTGTAGACGAAAGCTTCAAACTAGAAGAACAAAATTTGGTGAGCCAAGTGGGATTTGTGTACTGATCATTACCACCAAGTATCATCAAGTTTGGGTGAAAAATTATTTGGTGGTATTTCGGAAACTTGTTATTTCTTAGAAGCTTCTCAACCCATCTCAATGAAAGTACTTTTCCACAGTCTGTGCCTAGGGCTACTTGAAGAGGAAACAAACCATAGAGACAAAACTGAGAACTCCTTTATTTTGTCAAGTTTCAAACAGCTACTACAAACCATGTTGGATTTAGAGTTCCATATTCATCGATCTATATAGGAGAGAAGAGAGGGAAACCTAAATATAAAAACTGCTACTGTAGACGAACGCTTCAACCTAGAAGAACAAATTTGGTGAGCCAAGTGGGATTTGTGTACTGATCATAAGCAACAAGTATCATCAAGATTGGGTGAAAAAATATTTGCTGGTATTTCGGAAACTCGTTATTTCTTAGAAGCTTGGCAATCCCTCTCAATGAAAGTGCTTTTCCACAGTCTGTGCCTAGGGCTAATTTAAAAGGCAACAAACCATAGAGACAAAACTGAGAACTCCTTTATTTTTTCAAGTTTCAAGAGCTACTACAAACCATGTTGGATTTAGAGTTCCAAATTCATCTATCTATAAGAGAGTAAGAATGAAAAATAATTGTAAAAACTGCTACTGTAGACGAACTCTTCAACCTAGAAGAACAAAATTTGGTGAAGCAAGTGGGATTTGTGTACTGATCATTACCACCAAGTATCACCAAGTACTGATCATTACCACCAAGTATTTGCTGGTATTTCGGGAACTCGTTATTGCTTAGAAGTTTGGCAAATTCTCTCAATGAAAGTGCTTTTCCACAGTCTGTGCCTAGGGCTACTTGAAGAGGAAACAAACCATAGAAACAAAACTGAGAACTCCTATATTTTGTCAAGTTTCAAAGAACTACTACAAACCATGTTGGATTTAGATTTCCAAATTCATCTATCTATATAGGGGAGAACAGAGGAAAACCTAAATATAAAACTGCTACTGTAGACGAACGCTTCAACCTATAAGAACAAAATTTGGTCAGCCAAGTGGGATTTGTGTACTGATCATTAGCAACAAGTATCATCAAGATTCGGTGAAAAAACATTTGCTGGTATTTCGGAAACTCGTTATTTCTTAGAAGTTTGGCAACCCCTCTCAATGAAAGTTCTTTTCCACAGTCTGTGCCTAGGGCTCCTTGAAGATTAAACAAACCATAGAGACAAAACTGAGAACTCCTTTATTTTGTCAAGTTTCAAAGAGCTACTATAAACCATGTTTTATTTAGAGTTCCAAATTCATCTATCTATATAGGTGAGAACAGAGGGAAACCTAAATATAAAAACTGCTACTGTAGACGAACGCTTAAACCTAGAAGAACAAAATTTGGTGAGCCAAGTGGGATTTGTGTACTGATCATTACCACCAAGTATCATCAAAATTGGGTGAAAATATATTTGCTGGTATTTTGGAAACTCGTTATTTCTTAGAAGCTTGGCAACCCATCTCAATGAAAGTGCTTTCCACAGTCTGTGCCTAAGGCTACTTGAAGAGGAAACAAACCATAGAGACAAAACTGAGAACTCCTTTTTTTTGTCAAGTTTCAAAGAGCTACTACAATCCAAGTTGGATTTAGAGTTCCAAATTCATCTATCTATATATGAGAGAACAGAGTGAAACCTAACTATAAAAACTGCTACTGTAGACGAATGCATCAACCTAGAAGAACAAAATTTGGTGAGTCAAGTGTGATTTGTGTACTAATCATTACCACCAACTATCATCAAGTTTGGGTGAAAAAATATTTGCTGATATTTTGGAAACTCGTTATTTCTTAGAATCTTGGCAACCCATCTCAATGAAAGTGCTTTCCACAGTCTGTGCCTAGGGCTACTTGAAGAGGAAACTAATCTTAGAGACAAAACTGAGAACTCCTTTATTTTGTCAAGTTTCAAAGAGCTACTACAAACCATGTTGGATTTAGAGTTCCAAATTCATCTATTTATATAGGAGAGAACACAGGGAAACCTAAATATAAAAACTGCTACTGTAGATGAACGCTTCAACCTAGAAGAACAAAATTTGGTGAGCCAAGTGGGATTTGTGTACTGATCATTACCACCAAGTATCATCAAGATTGGGTGAAAATATATTTGCTGGTATTTTGGAAACTCGTTATTTCTTAGAAGCTTCTCAACCCATCTCAATGAAAGTGCTTTCCACAGTCTGTGCCTAGGGCTACTTGAAGAGGAAACAAACCATAGAGACAAAACTGAGAACTCCTTTATTTTGTCAAGTTTCAAAGAGCTACTACAAACCATGTTGGATTTAGAGTTCCAAATTCTTCTATCTATATAGGAGAGAACAGAGGGAAACCTAAATATAAAAACTGCTACTGTAGACGAACGCTTCAATCTAGAAGAACAAAATTTGGTGAGCCAAGTGGGATTTGTGTACTGATCATTAGCAACAAGTATCATCAAGATTGGGTAAAAAATATTTGCTGGTATTTCGGAAAATTGTTATTTTTTAGAAGCTTGGCAACCCCTCTCAATGAAAGTGCTTTTCCACAGTGTGTGCCTAGGGCTACTTGAAGAGGAAACAAACCATAGAGACAAAACTGAGAACTCCTTTATTTTGTCAAGTTTCAAAGGGGTACTAAAAAAACAAGTTGGATTTAGAGTTTCAAATTCATCTATCTATATATGAGAGAAGAGAGTGAAACTTAAATATAAAAACTGCTACTGTAGACGAAAGCTTCAACCTAGAAGAACAAAATTTGGTGAACGAAGTGAGATTTGTGTACTGATCATTACCACCAAGTATCATCAAGATTGGGTGAAAAAATATTTGCTGGTATTTCGGAAACTCGTTATTTCTTAGAGGCTTGGCAACCCCTCTCAATGAAAGTGCTTTTCCACAGTCTGTGCCTAGTGCTACTTGAAGAGGAAACAAACCATAGAGACAAAACTGAGAACTCCTTTATTTTGTCAAGTTTCATAGAGCTACTACAAACCATGTTGGATTTAGAGTTCCAAATTCATCTATTTATATAGGAGAGAACAGAGGGAAACCTAAATATAAAAACTGCTACTGTACACGAACGCTTCAAACTAGAAGAACAAAATTTGGTGAGACAAGTGGGATTTGTGTACTGATCATTACCACCAAGTATCATCAAGATTGGGTGAAAAAATATTTGCTGGTATTTCGGAAACTCGTTAGTTCTTAGAAGCTTGGCAACTAATCTCAATGACAGTGCTTTTCCACAGTCTGTGCCTAGGGCTCCTTGAAGATTAAACAAACCATAGAGACAAAACTGAGAACTCCTTATTTTTTCAAGTTTCAAGAGCTACTACAAACCATGTTGGATTTAGAGTTCCAAATTCATCTATCTATAAGAGAGTAAGAATGAAACCTAAATATAAAAACTGCTACTGTAGACGAACTCTTCAACCTAGAAGAACAAAATTTGGTGAAGCAAGTGGGATTTGTGTACAGATCATTACCAGCAAGTATCACCAAGTACTGATCATTACCACCAAGTATTTGCTGGTATTTCGGAAACTCGTTATTGCTTAGAAGCTTGGCAACTTCTCTCAATAAAAGTGCTTTTCCACAGTCTGTGCCTAGGGCTACTTGAAGAGGAAACAAACCATAGAGACAAAACTGAGAACTCCTTTATTTTATCGAGTTTCAAAGAGCTACTGCAAACCATGTTGGATTTAGACTTCCAAATTCATCTATCTATATATGAGAGAACAGAGGGAAACCTAACTATAAAAACTGCTACTGTACACGAACGCATCAACCTAGAGGAACAAAATTTGGTGAGCCAAGTGGTATTTGTGTACTGATCAACACCTAAAAGTATCATCAAGATTGGGTGAAAAAATATTTGCTGGTATTTTGGAAACTCGTTATTTCTTAGAAGCTTGGCAACTCCTCTCAATGAAAGTGCTTTTCCACAGTCTGTGCCTAGGGCTCCTTGAAGATTAAACAAACCATAGAGACAAAACTGAGATCTTTTTTATTTTTTCAAGTTTCAAAGAGCTACGATAAACCATGTTTTATTTAGAGTTCCAAATTCATCCATCTGTATAGGTGAGAACAGAGGGAAACCTAAATATAAAAACTGCTACTGTAGACGAACGCTTCAAACCAGAAGAACAAAATTTGGTTAGCCCAGTGGGATTTGTGTACTGATCATACCACCAAGTATCACCAAGTACTGATCATTACCACCAAGTGTTTGCTGGTATTTCGGAAACTCGTTATTGCTTAGAAGCTTGGCAACTTCTCTCAATGAAAGTGCTTTTCCACAGTCTCTGCCTAGGGCTACGTGAAGAGGAAACAAACCATAGAGACAAAACTGAGAACTCCTTTATCTTGTCAAGTTTCAAAGAGCTACTATAAACCATGTTTTATTTAGAGTTCCAAATTCATCTATCTATATAGGTGAGAACATAGGGAAACCTAAATATAAAAACTGCTACTGTAGACGAACGCTTCAAACTAGAAGATCAAAATGTGGTGAGCCCAGTGGGATTTGTGTACTGATCATTACCACCAAGTATCATCAAGATTGGGTGAAAAAATATTTGCTGGTATTTCGGAAACTCGTTATTTCTTAGAAGCTTGGCAACCCCTCTCAATGAAAGTGCTTTTCCACAGTCTGTGCCTACGGCTACTTGAAGAGGAAACAAACCATAGTGACAAAACTGAGAACTCCTTTTTTATCGAGTTTCAAAGAGCTACTGCAAACCATGTTGGATTTAGAGTTCCAAATTCATCTATCTATATATAAGAGAACAGAGGGAAACCTAACTATAAAAACTGCTACTGTACACGAACGCATCAACCTAGAAGAACAAAATTTGGTGAGCCAAGTGGTATTTGTGTACTGATCAGTACCTACAAGTATCATCAAGATTGGGTGAAAAAATATTTGCTGGTATTTTGGAAACTCGTTATTTCTTAGAAGCTTGGCAACTCCTCTCAATGAAAGTGCTTTTCCACAGTCTGTGCCTAGGGCTCCTTGAAGATTAAACAAACCATAGAGACAAAACTGAGAACTCCTTTATTTTTTCAAGTTTCAAGAGCTACTACAAACCATGTTGGATTTAGAGTTCCAAATTCATCTATCTATAAGAGAGAACAGAGGGAAACCTAACTATAAAACTGCCTCTGTACACGAACGCATCAACCTAGAAAAACAAAATTTGGTGAGCCAGGTGGGATTTGTGTACTGATCATTACCACCAAGTATCACCAAGTACTGATCATTACCACCAAGTATTTGCTGGTATTTCGGAAACTCGTTATTGCTTAGAAGTTTGGCAACTTCTCTCAATGAAAGTGCTTTTCCACAGTCTGTGCCTAGGGCTACTTGAGGAGGAAACAAACCATAGAGACAAAACTGAGAACTCCTTTATCTTGTCAAGATTCAAAGAGCTACTATAAACCATGTTTTATTTAGAGTTCCAAATTCATCTATCTATATAGGTGAGAACATAGGGAAACCTAAATATAAAAACTGCTACTGTAGACAAACGCTTCAAACTAGAAGATCAAAATGTGGTGAGCCCAGTGGGATTTGTGTACTGATCATTACCACCAAGTATCATCAAGATTGGGTGAAAAAATATTTCCTGGTATTTTGGAAACTCGTTATTTCTTAGAAGCTTGGCAACCCATCTCAGTGAAAGTGCTTTCCACAGTCTGTGCCAAGGACTACTTGAAGAGGAAACAAACCATAGAGACAAAACTGAGAACTTTTTTATTTTATCAAGTTTCAAAGAGCTACTACAAACCATGTTGGATTTAGAGTTCCAAATTCATCTATTTATATAGGAGAGAACACAGGGAAACCTAAATATAAAAACTGCTACTGTAGATGAACGCTTCAACCTAGAAGAACAAAATTTGGTGAGCCAAGTGGGATTTGTGTACTGATCATTACCATCAAGTATCATCAAGATTGGGTGAAAATATATTTGCTGGTATTTTGGAAACTCGTTATTTCTTAGAAGCTTTGCAACCCATCTCAATGAAAGTGCTTTCCACAGTCTGTGCCTAGGGCTACTTGACGAGGAAACAAACCATAGAGACAAAACTGAGAACTCCTTTATTTTGTCAAGTTTCAAAGAGCTACTACAACCATGTTGGATTTAGAGTTCCAAATTCTTCTATCTATATAGGAGAGAACAGAGGGAAACCTAAATATAAAAACTGCTACTGTAGACGAACGCTTCAACCTAGAAGAACAAAATTTGGTGAGCCAAGTGGGATTTTGTACTGATCATTAGCAACAAGTATCATCAAGATTGGGTAAAAATATTTGCTGGTATTTCGAAAATTGTTATTTCTTAGAAGCTTGGCAACCCTCTCAATGAAAGTGCTTTTCCACAGTGTGTGCCTAGGGCTACTTTGAAGAGGAACAAACCATAGAGACAAAACTGAGAACTCCTTTATCTTGTCAAGTTTCAAAGGGGTACTAAAAAAAACAAGTTGGATTTAGAGTTCCAAATTCATCTATCTATATATGAGAGAACAGAGTGATGAAACCTAAATATAAAAACTGCTACTGTAGACGAAAGCTTCAACCTAAGAAGAACAAAATTTGGTGAGCCAAGTGTGATTTGTGTAGTGATCATTACCACCAAGGTATCATCAAGATTGGGTGAAAAATATTGCTGGTATTTCGGAAACTCGTTATTTCTTAGAGGCTTGGCAACCCCTCTCAATGAAAGTGCTTTTCCACAGTCTGTGCCTAGTGCTACTTGAAGAGGAAACAAACCATAGAGACAAAACTGAGAACTCCTTTATTTTTTCAAGTTTCAAAGTGCTACTATAAACCATGTTGGATTTAGAGTTCCAAATTCATCTATTTATATAGGAGAGAACAGAGGGAAACCTAAATATAAAAACTGCTACTGTACACGAACGCTTCAACCTAGACGAACAAATTTTGTGAGCCAAGTGGGATTTGTGTAGTGATCATTACCACCAAGTATCATCAAGATTGGGTGAAAAAATATTTGCTGGTATTTCGGAAACTCGTTAGTTCTTAGAAGCTTGGCAACTAATCTCAATGACAGTGCTTTTCCACAGTCTGTGCCTAGGGCTCCTTGAAGATTAAACAAACCATAGAGACAAAACTGAGAACTCCTTTATTTTTCAAGTTTCAAGAGCTACTACAAACCATGTTGGATTTAGAGTTCCAAATTCATCTATCTATAAGAGAGTAAGAATGAAACCTAAATATAAAAACTGCTACTGTAGACGAACTCTTCAACCTAGAAGAACAAAATTTGGTGAGCCAAGTGGGATTTGTGTACTGATCATTAGCAACAAGTATCATCAAGGATTCGGTGAAAAAACATTTGACGGTATTTCGGAAACTCGTTATTTCTTAGAAGTTTGGCAACCCCTCTCAATGAAAGTTCTTTTCCACAGTCTGTGCCTAGGGCTCCTTGAAGATTAAACAAACCATAGAGACAAAACTGAGAACTCCTTTATTTTGTCAAGTTTCAAAGAGCTACTATAAACCATGTTTTATTTAGAGTTCCAAATTCATCTATCTATATAGGTGAGAACAGAGGGAAACCTAAATATAAAAACTGCTACTGTAGACGAACGCTTCAAACTAGAAGATCAAAATGTGGTGATCCCAGTGGGATTTGTGTACTGATCATTACCACCAAGTATCATCAAGATTGTGTGAAAATATATTTGCTGGTATTTCGGAAACTCGTTATTTCTTAGAAGCTTGGCAACCCTCTCAATGAAAGTGCTTTTCCACAGTCTGTGCCTAGGGCTACTTGAAGAGGAAACAAACCATAGAGACAAAACTGAGAACTCCTTTATTTTTATCGAGTTTCAAAGAGCCACTGCAAACCATGTTGGATTTAGAGTTCCAAATTCATCTATCTATATATGAGAGAACAGAGGGAAACCTAACTATAAAAACTGCTACTTTACATGAACGCATCAACCTAGAAGAACAAAATTTGGTGAGCCAAGTGGTATTTGTGTACTGATCAGTACCTACAAGTATCATCAAGATTGGGTGAAAAAATATTTGCTGGTATTTTGGAAACTCGTTATTTCTTAGAAGCTTGGCAACTCCTCTCAATGAAAGTGCTTTTCCACAGTCTGAGCCTAGGGCTCCTTGAAGATTAAACAAACCATAGAGACAAAACTGAGAACTCCTTTATTTTTCAAGTTTCAAGAGCTACTACAAACCATTTTGGATTTAGAGTTCCAAATTCATCTATCTATAAGAGAGAACAGAGGGAAACCTAACTATAAAACTGCCTCTGTTACACGAACGCATGAACCTAGAAGAACAAAATTTGGTGAGCCAAGTGGGATTTTTGTACTGATCATTACCACCAAGTATTTGCTGGTATTTCAGAAACTCGTTATTGCTTAGAAGCTTGGCAACTTCTCAATGAAAGTGCTTTTCACAATCTGTGCCTAGGTCTACTTGAGGAGGAAACAAACCATAGAGACAAAACTGAGAACTCCTTTATCTTGTCAAGGTCAAAGAGCTACTATAAACCATGTTTTATTTAGAGTTCCAATTCATCTATCTATATAGGTGAGAACATAGGGAAACCTAAATATAAAAACTGCTACTCTAGACGAACGCTTCAAACTAGAAGATCAAAATGTGGTGAGCTCAGTGGGATTTCTGTACTGATCATTACCACCAAGTATCATCAAGATTGGGTGAAAAATATTTGCTGGTATTTTGGAAACTCGTTATTTCTTAGAAGCTTGGCAACCCATCTCAGTGAAAGTGCGTTCCACAGTCTGTGCCAAGGACTACTTGAAGAGGAAACAAACCATAGAGACAAAACTGAGAACTTTTTTATTTTATCAAGTTTCAAAGAGCTACTACAAACCATGTTGGATTTTTAGAGTTCCAAATTCATCTATCTATATAGAAGAGAACAAAGGGAAACCTAAATATAAAAACTGCTACTGTAGACGAAAGCTTCAAACTAGAAGAACAAAATTTGGTGAGCCAAGTGGGATTTGTGTACTGATCATTACCACCAAGTATCATCAAGTTTGGGTGAAAAATTATTTGCTGGTATTTCGGAAACTCGTTATTTCTTAGAAGCTTCTCAACCCATCTCAATGAAAGTACTTTTCCACAGTCTGTGCCTAGGGCTACTTGAAGAGGAAACAAACCATAGAGACAAAACTGACAACTCCTTTATTTTGTCAAGTTTCAAAGAGCAACTACAAACCATGTTGGATTTAGAGTTCCAAATTCATCTATCTATATAGGAGAGAACACAGGGAAACCTAAATATAAAAACTGCTACTGTAGACGAACGCTTAAACCTAGAAGAACAAAATTTGGTGAGCCAAGTGGGATTTGTGTACTGATCATTACCACCAAGTATCATCAAGATTGGGTGAAAATATATTTGCTGGTATTTTGGAAACTCGTTGTTTCTTAGAAGCTTTGCAAAACATCTCAATGAAAGTGCTTTCCACAGTCTGTGCCTAGGGCTACTTGAAGAGGAAACAAACCATAGAGACAAAACTGAGAACTCCTTTATTTTGTCAAGTTTCAAAGAGCTACTACAAACCATGTTGGATTTAGAGTTCCAAATTCTTCTATCTATATAGGAGAGAACAGAGGGAAACCTAAATATAAAAACTGCTACTGTAGACGAACGCTTCAACCTAGAAGAACAAAATTTGGTGAGCCAAGTGGGATTTGTGTACTGATCATTAGCAACAAGTATCATCAAGATTGGGTAAAAAATATTTGCTGGTATTTCGGAAAATTGTTATTTCTTAGAAGCTTGGCAACCCCTCTCAATTAAAGTGCTTTTCCACAGTGTGTGCCTAGGGCTACTTGAAGAGGAAACAAACCATAGAGACAAAACTGAGAACTCCTTTATTTTGTCAATTTTCAAAGGGGTACTAAAAAAAACAAGTTGGATTTAGAGTTCCAAATTCATCTATCTATATATGAGAGAACAGAGTGAAACCTAAATATAAAAACTGCTACTGTAGACGAAAGCTTCAACCTAGAAGAACAAAATTTGGTGAGCCAAGTGTGATTTGTGTAGTGATCATTACCACCAAGTATCATCAAGATTGGGTGAAAAAATATTTGCTGGTATTTCGGAAACTCGTTATTTCTTAGAGGCTTGGCAACCCCTCTCAATGAAAGTGCTTTTCCACAGTCTGTGCCTAGTGCTACTTGAAGAGGAAACAAACCATAGAGACAAAACTGAGAACTCCTTTATTTTGTCAAGTTTCAAAGAGCTACTATAAACCATGTTGGATTTAGAGTTCCAAATTCATCTATTTATATAGGAGAGAACAGAGGGAAACCTAAATATAAAAATTGCTACTGTACACGAACGCTTCAACCTAGAAGAACAAAATTTGGTGAGCCAAGTGGGATTTGTGTACTGATCATTACCACCAAGTGTCATCAAGATTGGGTGAAAAAATATTTGCTGGTATTTCGGAAACTCGTTAGTTCTTAGAAGCTTGGCAACTAATCTCAATGACAGTGCTTTTCCACAGTCTGTGCCTAGGGCTACTTGAAGAGGAAACAAACCATAGAGACAAAACTGAGAACTCCTTTATTTTGTCAATTTTCAAAGGGGTACTAAAAAAAACAAGTTGGATTTAGAGTTCCAAATTCATCTATCTATATATGAGAGAACAGAGTGAAACCTAAATATAAAACTGCTACTGTAGACGAAAGCTTCAACCTAGAAGAACAAAATTTGGTGAGCCAAGTGTGATTTGTGTAGTGATCATTACCACCAAGTATCATCAAGATTGGGTGAAAAAATATTTGCTGGTATTTCGGAAACTCGTTATTTCTTAGAGGCTTGGCAACCCCTCTCAATGAAAGTGCTTTTCCACAGTCTGTGCCTAGTGCTACTTGAAGAGGAAACAAACCATAGAGACAAAACTGAGAACTCCTTTATTTTGTCAAGTTTCAAAGAGCTACTATAAACCATGTTGGATTTAGAGTTCCAAATTCATCTATTTATATAGGAGAGAACAGAGGGAAACCTAAATATAAAAATTGCTACTGTACACGAACGCTTCAACCTAGAAGAACAAAATTTGGTGAGCCAAGTGGGATTTGTGTACTGATCATTACCACCAAGTGTCATCAAGATTGGGTGAAAAAATATTTGCTGGTATTTCGGAAACTCGTTAGTTCTTAGAAGCTTGGCAACTAATCTCAATGACAGTGCTTTTCCACAGTCTGTGCCTAGGGCTCCTTGAAGATTAAACAAACCATAGAGACAAAACTGAGAACTCTTTTATTTTTTCAAGTTTCAAGAGCTACTACAAACCATGTTTGGATTAGAGTTCCAAATCATCTATCTATAAGAGAGTAAGAATAAAACCTAAATATAAAAACTGCTACTGTAGACGAACTCTTCAACCTAGAAGAACAAAATTTGGTGAGCCAAGTGGGATTTGTGTACTGATCATTAGCAACAAGTATCATCAAGATTCGGTGAAAAAACATTTGCTGGTATTTCGGAAACTCGTTATTTCTTAGAAGTTTGGCAACCCCTCTCAATGAAAGTTCTTTCCACAGTCTGTGCCTAGGGCTCCTTGAAGATTAAACAAACCATAGAGACAAAACTGAGAACTCCTTTATTTTGTCAAGTTTCAAAGAGCTACTATAAACAATGTTTTATTTAGAGTTCCAAATTCATCTATCTATATAGGTGAGAACAGAGGAAACCTAAATATAAAAACTGCTACTGTAGACGAACGCTTCAAACTAGAAGATCAAAATGTGGTTAGCCCAGTGGGATTTGTGTACTGATCAGTACCTACAAGTATCATCAAGATTGGGTGAAAAAATATTTGCTGGTATTTTGGAAACTCGTTATTTCTTAGAAGCTTGGCAACTCCTCTCAATGAAAGTGCTTTTCCACAGTCTGTGCCTAGGGCTCCTTGAAGATTAAACAACCATAGAGACAAAACTGAGAACTCCTTTATTTTTTCAAGTTTCAAGAGCTACTACAAACCATGTTGGATTTAGAGTTCCAAATTCATCTATCTATAAGAGAGAACAGAGGGAAACCTAACTATAAAACTGCCTCTGTACATGAACGCATGAACCTAGAAGAACAAAATTGGTGAGCCAAGTGGGATTTTTGTACTGATCATTACCACCAAGTATTTGCTGGTATTTCGGAAACTCGTTATTGCTTTAGAAGCTTGGCAACTTCTCTCAATGAAAGTGCTTTTCCACAGTCTGTGCCTAGGGCTACTTGAGGAGGAAACAAACCATAGAGACAAAACTGAGAACTCCTTTATCTTGTCAAGTTTTCAAAGAGCTACTATAAACCATGTTTATTTAGAGTTCGAAATTCATCTATCTATATAGGTGAGAACATAGGGAAACCTAAATATAAAAACTGCTACTCTAGACGAACGCTTCAAACTAGAAGATCAAAATGTGGTGAGCCCAGTGGGATTTCTGTACTGATCATTACCACCAAGTATCATCAAGATTGGGTGAAAAAATATTTGCTGGTATTTTGGAAACTCGTTATTTCTTAGAAGCTTGGCAACCCATCTCAGTGAAAGTGCTTTCCACAGTCTGTGCCAAGGACTACTTGAAGAGGAAACAAACCATAGAGACAAAACTGAGAACTTTTTATTTTATCAAGTTTCAAAGAGCTACTACAAACCATGTTGGATTTAGAGTTCCAAATTCATCTATCTATATAGAAGAGAACAAAGGAAACCTAAATATAAAAACTGCTACTGTAGACGAAAGCTTCAAACTAGAAGAACAAAATTTGGTGAGCCAAGTGGGATTTGTGTACTGATCATTACCACCAAGTATCATCAAGTTTGGGTGAAAAATTATTTGCTGGTATTTCAGAAACTCGTTATTTCTTAGAAGCTTCTCAACCATCTCAATGAAAGTACTTTTCCACAGTCTGTGCCTAGGGCTACTTGAAGAGGAAACAAACCATAGAGACAAAACTGACAACTCCTTTATTTTGTCAAGTTTCAAAGAGCTACTACAACCATGTGAATTTAGAGTTCCAAATTCATCTATCTATATAGGAGAGAACACAGGGAAACCTAAATATAAAAACTGCTACTGTAGACGAACGCTTAAACCTAGAAAGAACAAAATTTGTGAGCCAAGTGGGATTTGTGTACTGATCATTACCACCAAGTATCATCAAGATTGGGTGAAAATATATTTGCTGGTATTTTGGAAACTCGTTGTTTCTTAGAAGCTTTGCAACCCATCTCAGTGAAAGTGCTTTCCACAGTCTGTGCCTAGGGCTACTTGAAGAGGAAACAAACCATAGAGACAAAACTGAGAACTCCTTTATTTTGTCAACTTTCAAAGAGCTACTAACAAACCATGTTGGATTTAGAGTTCCAAATTCTTCGATCTATATAGGAGAGAACAGAGGGAAACCTAAATATAAAAACTGCTACTGTAGACGAACGCTTCAACCTAGAAGAACAAAATTTGGTGAGCCAAGTGGGATTTGTGTACTGATCATTAGCAACAAGTATCATCAAGATTGGGTAAAAAATATTTGCTGGTATTTCGGAAAATTGTTATTTCTTAGAAGCTTGGCAACCCCTCTCAATGAAAGTGCTTTTCCACAGTGTGTGCCTAGGGCTACTTGAAAAGCAAACAAACCATAGAGACAAAACTGAGAACTCCTTTATTTTGTCAAGTTTCAAAGGGGTACTAAAAAAAACAAAGTTGGATTAGAGTTCCAATTCATCTATCTATATATGAGAGAACAGAGTGAAACCTAAAATATAAAAACTGCTACTGTAGACGAAAGCTTCAACCTAGAATAACAAAATTTGGTGAGCCAAGTGTGATTTGTGTACTGATCATTACCACCAAGTATCATCAAGATTGGGTGAAAAAAATATTTGCTGGTATTTCGGAAACTCGTTATTTCTTAGAGGCTTGGCAACCCCTCTCAATGAATGTGCTTTTCCACAGTCTGTGCCTAGTGCTACTTGAAGAGGAAACAAACCATAGAGACAAAACTGAGAACTCCTTTATTTTGTCAAGTTTCAAAGAGCTACTATAAACCATGTTGGATTTAGAGTTCCAATTCATCTATTTATATAGGAGAGAACAGAGGGAAACCTAAATATAAAACTGCTACTGTACACGAACGCTTCAACCTAGAAGAACAAAATTTGGTGAGCCAAGTGGGATTGTGTACTGATCATTACCACCAAGTATCATCAAGATTGGGTGAAAAAATATTTGCTGGTATTTCGGAAACTCGTTAGTTCTTAGAAGCTTGGCAACTAATCTCAATGACAGTGCTTTTCCACAGTCTGTGCCTAGGGCTCCTTGAAGATTAAACAAACCATAGAGACAAAACTGAGAACTCCTTTATTTTTTCAAGTTTCAAGAGCTACTACAAACCATGTTGGATTTAGAGTTCCAAATTCATCTATCTATAAGAGAGTAAGAATGAAATCTAATATAAAAACTGCTACTGTAGACGAACTCTTCAACCTAGAAGAACAAAATTTGGTGAAGCAAGTGGGATTTGTGTACTGATCATTACCACCAAGTATCACCAAGTACTGATCATTACCACCAAGTATTTGCTGGTATTTCGGAAACTCGTTATTGCTTAGAAGCTTGGCAACTTTCTCTCAATGAAAGTGCTTTTCCACAGTCTGTGCCTAGGGCTACTTGAAGAGGAAACAAACCATAGAAACAAAACTGAGAACTCCTTTATTTTGTCAAGTTTCAAAGAGCTACTACAAACCATGTTGGATTTAGATTTCCAAATTCATCTATCTATATAGGAGAGAACAGAGGAAAACCTAAATATAAAACTGCTACTGTAGACGAACGCTTCAACCTAGAAGAACAAAATTTGGTCAGCCAAGTGGGATTTGTGTACTGATCATTAGCAACAAATATCATCAAGATTCGGTGAAAAAACATTTGCTGGTATTTCGGAACTCGTTATTTCTTAGAAGTTTGGCAACCCCTCTCAATGAAAGTTCTTTTCCACAGTCTGTGCCTAGGGCTCCTTGAATATTAAACAAACCATAGAGACAAAACTGAGAACTCCTTTATTTTGTCAAGTTTCAAAGAGCTACTATAAACCATGTTTTATTTAGAGTTCCAAATTCATCTATCTATATAGGTGAGAACAGAGGGAAACTAAATATAAAAACTGCTACTGTAGACGAACGCTTCAAACTAGAAGATCAAAATGTGGTGAGCCCAGTGGGATTTGTGTACTGATCATTACCACCAAGTATCATCAAGATTGGGTGAAAAATATTTGCTGGTATTTCGGAAACTCGTTATTTCTTAGAAGCTTCGCAACCCTCTCAATGAAAGTGCTTTTCCACAGTCTGTGCCTACGGCTACTTGAAGAGGAAACAAACCATAGAGACAAAACTGAGAACTCCATATTTTATCGAGTTTCAAAGAGCTACTACAAACCATGGTGGATTTAGAGTTCCAAATTCATGTATCTATATATGAGAGAACAGAGGGAAACCTAACTATAAAAACTGCTACGGTACACGAACGCTTCAAACCTAGAAGAACAAAATTTGGTGAGCCAAGTGGTATTTGTGTACTGATCATTACCTACAATTATCATCAAGATTGGGTGAAAAAATATTTGCTGGTATTTTGGAAACTCGTTATTTCTTAGAAGCTTGGCAACTCCTCTCAATGAAAGTGCTTTCCACAGTCTGTGCCTATGGCTACTTGAAGAGGAAACAAACCATGGAGACAAAACTGAGAACTCCATTATTTTGTCAAGTTTCAAACAGCTACTACAAACCATGTTGGATTTAGAGTTCCAAATTCATCGATCTATATAGGAGAGAAGAGAGGGAAACCTAAATATAAAAACTGCTACTGTAGACGAACGCTTCAACCTAGAAGAACAAATTTGGTGAGCCAAGTGGGATTTGTGTACTGATCATAAGCAACAAGTATCATCAAGATTGGGTGAAAAAATATTTGCTGGTATTTCGGAAACTCGTTATTTCTTAGAAGCTTGGCAATCCCTCTCAATGTAAGTGCTTTTCCACAGTGAGTGCCTAGGGCTAATTGAAAAGGAAACAAACCATAGAGACAAAACGAGAACTCCTTTATTTTGTCAAGTTTCAAAGAGCTACTACAACCATGTTGGATATAGATTTCCAAATCATCTATCTATATAGGAGAGAACAGAGGAAAGCCTAAATATAAAACTGCTACTGTAGACGAACGCTTCAACCTAGAAGAACAAAATTTGGTGAGTCAAGTGGGATTTGTGTACTGAACATTAGCAACAAGTATCATCAAGATTCGGTGAAAAAACATTTGTTGGTATTTAGGAAACTCGTTATTTCTTAGAAGTTTGGCAACCCCTCTCAATGAAAGTTCTTTTCCACAGTCTGTGCCTAGGGCTCGTTGAAGATTAAACAAACCATAGAGACAAAACTGAGAACTCCTTTATTTTGTCAAGTTTCAAAGAGCTACTATAAACCATGTTTTATTTAGAGTTCCAAATTCATCTAACTATATAGGTGAGAACAGAGGGAAACCTAAATATAAAAACTGCTACTGTAGACGAACGCTTCAAACTAGAAGATCAAAATGTGGTGAGCGCAGTGGGATTTGTGTACTGATCATTACCACCAAGTATCATCAAGATTGTGTGAAAATATATTTGCTGGTATTTCGGAAACTCGTTATTTCTTAGAAGCTTGGCAACTCCTCTCAATGAAAGTGCTTTCCACAGTCTGTGCCTATGGCTACTTGAAGAGGAAACAACCCATAGAGACAAAACTGAGAACTCCTTTATTTTGTCAAGTTTCAAACAGCTACTACAAACCATGTTGGATTTAGAGTTCCAAATTCATCTATCTATATAGGAGAGAAGAGAGGGAAACCTAAATATAAAAACTGCTACTGTAGACAAACGCTTCAACCTAGAAGAACAAATTTGGTGAGCCAAGTGGGATTTGTGTACTGATCATAAGCAACAAGTATCATCAAGATTGGGTTAAAAAATATTTGCTGGTATTTCGGAAACTCAATATTTCTTAGAAGCTTGGCAACCGCTCTCAATGAAAGTGCTTTTCCACAGTCTGTGCCTAGGGCTAATTGAAAAGGAAACAAACCATAGAGACAAAACTGAGAACTCCTTTTGTTTTGTCAATTTTCATAGAGCTACTACAAACCATGTTGGATTTAGAGTTCCAAAATCATCTATCTATATATGAGAGAACAGAGTGAAACCTAAATATAAAAACTGCTACTGTAGACAAACGCTTCAACCTAGAAGAACAAAATTTGGTGAGCCAAGTGTGATTTGTGTACTGATCATTACCACCAAGTATCATCAAGATTGGGTGAAGAAATATTTGCTGGTATTTCGGAAACGCGTTAGTTCTTAGAAGCTTGGCAATCCCTCTCAATGAAAGTGCTTTTCCACAGTCTGTGCCTAGGGCTAATTGAAAAGGAAACAAACCATAGAGACAAAACTGAGATCTCCTTTATTTTGTCAAGTTTCATAGAGCTACTACAAACCAAGTTGGATTTAGAGTTCCAAATTCATCTATCTATATATGAGAGAACAGAGTGAAACCTAAATATAAAAACTGCTACTGTAGAAAAACGCTTCAACCTAGAAGAACAAAATTTGGTGAGCCAAGTGGGATTTGTGTACTGATCATTACCACCAAGTATCATCAAGATTGGGTGAAAAAATATTTGCTGGTATTTCGGAAACTCGTTAGTTCTTAGAAGCTTGGCAACTAATCTCAATGACAGTGCTTTTCCACAGTCTGTGCCTAGGGCTCCTTGAAGATTAAACAAACCATAGAGATAAAACTGAGAACTCCTTTATTTTTTCAAGTTTCAAGAGCTACTACAAACCATGTTGGATTTAGAGTTCCAAATTCATCTATCTATAAGAGAGTACAGAATGAAACCTATATATAAAAACTGCTACTGTAGACGAACTCTTCAAACTAGAAGAACAAAATTTGGTGAAGCAAGTGGGATTTGTGTACTGATCATTACCACCAAGTATCACCAAGTACTGATCATTACCACCAAGTATTTGCTGGTATTTCGGAAACTCGTTATTGCTTAGAAGCTTGGCAACCCCTCTCAATGAAAGTGCTTTTTCACAGTCTGTGCCTAGGGCTACTTGAAGAGGAAACAAACCATAGACACAAAACTGAGAACTCCTTTATTTTGTCAAGTTTCAAAGAGCTACTACAAACCATGTTGGATTTAGAGTTCCAAATTCATCGATCTATATAGGAGAGAAGAGAGGGAAACCTAAATATAAAAACTGCTACTGTAGACGAACGCTTCAACCTAGAAGAACAAATTTGGTGAGCCAAGTGGGATTTGTGTACTGATCATAAGCAACAAGTATCATCAAGATTGGGTGAAAAAATATTTGCTGGTATTTCGGAAACTCGTTATTTCTTAGAAGCTTGGCAATCCCTCTCAATGTAAGTGCTTTTCCACAGTGAGTGCCTAGGGCTAATTGAAAAGGAAACAAACCATAGAGACAAAACTGAGAACTCCTTTATTTTGTCAAGTTTCAAAGAGCTACTACAAACCATGTTGGATATAGATTTCCAAATTCATCTATCTATATAGGAGAGAACAGAGGAAAGCCTAAATATAAAACTGCTACTGTAGACGAACGCTTCAACCTAGAAGAACAAAATTTGGTGAGTCAAGTGGGATTTGTGTACTGAACATTAGCAACAAGTATCATCAAGATTCGGTGAAAAAACATTTGTTGGTATTTAGGAAACTCGTTATTTCTTAGAAGTTTGGCAACCCCTCTCAATGAAAGTTCTTTTCCACAGTCTGTGCCTAGGGCTCGTTGAAGATTAAACAAACCATAGAGACAAAACTGAGAACTCCTTTATTTTGTCAATTTTCAAAGAGCTACTATAAACCATGTTTTATTTAGAGTTCCAAATTCATCTAACTATATAGGTGAGAACAGAGGGAAACCTAAATATAAAAACTGCTACTGTAGACGAACGCTTCAAACTAGAAGATCAAAATGTGGTGAGCGCAGTGGGATTTGTGTACTGATCATTACCACCAAGTATCATCAAGATTGTGTGAAAATATATTTGCTGGTATTTCGGAAACTCGTTATTTCTTAGAAGCTTGGCAACTCCTCTCAATGAAAGTGCTTTCCACAGTCTGTGCCTATGGCTACTTGAAGAGGAAACAACCCATAGAGACAAAACTGAGAACTCCTTTATTTTGTCAAGTTTCAAACAGCTACTACAAACCATGTTGGATTTAGAGTTCCAAATTCATCTATCTATATAGGAGAGAAGAGAGGGAAACCTAAATATAAAAACTGCTACTGTAGACAAACGCTTCAACCTAGAAGAACAAATTTGGTGAGCCAAGTGGGATTTGTGTACTGATCATAAGCAACAAGTATCATCAAGATTGGGTTAAAAAATATTTGCTGGTATTTCGGAAACTCAATATTTCTTAGAAGCTTGGCAACCGCTCTCAATGAAAGTGCTTTTCCACAGTCTGTGCCTAGGGCTAATTGAAAAGGAAACAAACCATAGAGACAAAACTGAGAACTCCTTTTGTTTTGTCAATTTTCATAGAGCTACTACAAACCATGTTGGATTTAGAGTTCCAAAATCATCTATCTATATATGAGAGAACAGAGTGAAACCTAAATATAAAAACTGCTACTGTAGACAAACGCTTCAACCTAGAAGAACAAAATTTGGTGAGCCAAGTGTGATTTGTGTACTGATCATTACCACCAAGTATCATCAAGATTGGGTGAAAAAATATTTGCTGGTATTTCGGAAACGCGTTAGTTCTTAGAAGCTTGGCAATCCCTCTCAATGAAAGTGCTTTTCCACAGTCTGTGCCTAGGGCTAATTGAAAAGGAAACAAACCATAGAGACAAAACTGAGATCTCCTTTATTTTGTCAAGTTTCATAGAGCTACTACAAACCAAGTTGGATTTAGAGTTCCAAATTCATCTATCTATATATGAGAGAACAGAGTGAAACCTAAATATAAAAACTGCTACTGTAGAAAAACGCTTCAACCTAGAAGAACAAAATTTGGTGAGCCAAGTGGGATTTGTGTACTGATCATTACCACCAAGTATCATCAAGATTGGGTGAAAAAATATTTGCTGGTATTTCGGAAACTCGTTAGTTCTTAGAAGCTTGGCAACTAATATCAATGACAGTGCTTTTCCACAGTCTGTGCCTAGGGCTCCTTGAAGATTAAACAAACCATAGAGATAAAACTGAGAACTCCTTTATTTTTTCAAGTTTCAAGAGCTACTACAAACCATGTTGGATTTAGAGTTCCAAATTCATCTATCTATAAGAGAGTACAGAATGAAACCTATATATAAAAACTGCTACTGTAGACGAACTCTTCAAACTAGAAGAACAAAATTTGGTGAAGCAAGTGGGATTTGTGTACTGATCATTACCACCAAGTATCACCAAGTACTGATCATTACCACCAAGTATTTGCTGGTATTTCGGAAACTCGTTATTGCTTAGAAGCTTGGCAACCCCTCTCAATGAAAGTGCTTTTTCACAGTCTGTGCCTAGGGCTACTTGAAGAGGAAACAAACCATAGACACAAAACTGAGAACTCCTTTATTTTGTCAAGTTTCAAAGAGCTACTACAAACCATGTTGGATTTAGATTTCCAAATTCATCTATCTATATATTAGAGAACAGAGGAAAACCTAAATATAAAACTGCTACTGTAGACGAACGCTTCAACCTAGAAGAACAAAATTTGGTCAGCCAAGTGGGATTTGTGTACTGATCATTAGCAACAAGTATCATCAAGATTGGGTGAAAAAACATTTGCTGGTATTTCGGAAACTCGTTATTTCTTAGAAGTTTGGCATCCCCTCTCAATGAATGTTCTTTTCCACAGTCTGTGCCTAGGGCTCCTTGAAGATTAAACAAACCATAGAGACAAAACTGAGAACTCCTTTATTTTGTCAAGTTTCAAAGAGCTACTATAAACCATGTTTTATTTAGAGTTCCAAATTCATCTATGTATATAGGTGAGAACAGAGGGAAACCTAAATATAAAAACTGCTACTGTAGACGAACGCTTCAAACTAGAAGATCAAAATGTGGTGAGCCCAGTGGGATTTGTGTACTGATCATTACCACCAAGTATCATCAAGATTGGGTGAAAAAATATTTGCTGGTATTTCGGAAACTCGTTATTTCTTAGAAGCTTCGCAACCCCTCTCAATGAAAGTGCTTTTCCACAGTCTGTGCCTACGGCTACTTGAAGAGGAAACAAACCATAGAGACAAAACTGAGAACTCCATATTTTATCGAGTTTCAAAGAGCTACTACAAACCATGGTGGATTTAGAGTTCCAAATTCATGTATCTATATATGAGAGAACAGAGGGAAACCTAACTATAAAAACTGCTACGGTACACGAACGCTTCAACCTAGAAGAACAAAATTTGGTGAGCCAAGTGGTATTTGTGTACTGATCAATACCTACAATTATCATCAAGATTGGGTGAAAAAATATTTGCTGGTATTTTGGAAACTCGTTATTTCTTAGAAGATTGGCAACTCCTCTCAATGAAAGTGCTTTCCACAGTCTGTGCCTATGGCTACTTGAAGAGGAAACAAACCATGGAGACAAAACTGAGAACTCCATTATTTTGTCAAGTTTCAAACAGCTACTACAAACCATGTTGGATTTAGAGTTCCAAATTCATCGATCTATATAGGAGAGAAGAGAGGGAAACCTAAATATAAAAACTGCTACTTTAGACGAACGCTTCAACCTAGAAGAACAAATTTGGTGAGCCAAGTGGGATTTGTGTACTGATCATAAGCAACAAGTATCATCAAGATTGGGTGAAAAAATATTTGCTGGTATTTCGGAAACTCGTTATTTCTTAGAAGCTTGGCAATCCCTCTCAATGTAAGTGCTTTTCCACAGTGAGTGCCTAGGGCTAATTGAAAAGGAAACAAACCATAGAGACAAAACTGAGAACTCCTTTATTTTGTCAAGTTTCAAAGAGCTACTACAAACCATGTTGGATTTAGAGTTCCAAATTCATCTATCTATATATGAGAGAACAGAGTGAAACCTAAATATAAAAACTTCTACTGTAGACAAACGCTTCAACCTAGAAGAACAAAATTTGGTGAGCCAAGTGGGATTTGTGTACTGATCATTACCACCAAGTATCATCAAGATTGGGTGAAAAAATATTTGCTGGTATTTCGGAAACTCGTTAGTTCTTAGAAGCTTGGCAACTAATCTCAATGACAGTGCTTTTCCACAGTCTGTGCCTAGGGCTCCTTGAAGATTAAACAAACCATAGAGACAAAACTGAGAACTCCTTTATTTTTTCAAGTTTCAAGAGCTACTACAAACCATGTTGGATTTAGAGTTCCAAATTCATCTATCTATAAGAGAGTAAGAATGAAACCTAAATATAAAAACTGCTACTGTAGACGAACTCTTCAACCTAGAAGAACAAAATTTGGTGAAGCAAGTGGGATTTGTGTACTGATCATTACCACCAACTATCACCAAGTACTGATCATTACCATCAAGTATTTGCTGGTATTTCGGAAACTCGTTATTGCTAAGAAGCTTGGCAACTTCTCTCAATGAAAGTGCTTTTCCACAGTCTGTGCCTAGGGCTACTTGAAGAGGAAACAAACCATAGAAACAAAACTGAGAACTCCTTTATTTTGTCAAGTTTCAAAGAGCTACTACAAACCATGTTGGATATAGATTTCCAAATTCATCTATCTATATAGGAGAGAACAGAGGAAAGCCTAAATATAAAACTGCTACTGTAGACGAACGCTTCAACCTAGAAGAACAAAATTTGGTGAGCCAAGTGGGATTTGTGTACTGAACATTAGCAACAAGTATCATCAAGATTCGGTGAAAAAACATTTGTTGGTATTTAGGAAACTCGTTATTTCTTAGAAGTTTGGCAACCCCTCTCAATGAAAGTTCTTTTCCACAGTCTGTGCCTAGGGCTCGTTGAAGATTAAACAAACCATAGAGACAAAACTGAGAACTCCTTTATTTTGTCAAGTTTCAAAGAGCTACTATAAACCATGTTTTATTTAGAGTTCCAAATTCATCTAACTATATAGGTGAGAACAGAGGGAAACTTAAATATAAAAACTGCTACTGTAGACGAACGCTTCAAACTAGAAGATCAAAATGTGGTGAGCGCAGTGGGATTTGTGTACTGATCATTACCACCAAGTATCATCAAGATTGTGTGAAAATATATTTGCTGGTATTTCGGAAACTCGTTATTTCTTAGAAGCTTGGCAACTCCTCTCAATGAAAGTGCTTTCCACAGTCTGTGCCTATGGCTACTTGAAGAGGAAACAACCCATAGAGACAAAACTGAGAACTCCTTTATTTTGTCAAGTTTCAAAGAGCTACTATAAACCATGTTTTATTTAGAGTTCCAAATTCATCTAACTATATAGGTGAGAACAGAGGGAAACTTAAATATAAAAACTGCTACTGTAGACGAACGCTTCAAACTAGAAGATCAAAATGTGGTGAGCGCAGTGGGATTTGTGTACTGATCATAAGCAACAAGTATCATCAAGATTGGGTTAAAAAATATTTGCTGGTATTTCGGAAACTCATTATTTCTTAGAAGCTTGGCAACCGCTCTCAATGAAAGTGCTTTTCCACAGTCTGTGCCTAGGGCTAATTGAAAAGGAAACAAACCATAGAGACAAAACTGAGAACTCCTTTTGTTTTGTCAATTTTCATAGAGCTACTACAAACCATGTTGGATTTAGAGTTCCAAAATCATCTATCTATATATGAGAGAACAGAGTGAAACCTAAATATAAAAACTGCTACTGTAGACAAACGCTTCAACCTAGAAGAACAAAATTTGGTGAGCCAAGTGTGATTTGTGTACTGATCATTACCACCAAGTATCATCAAGATTGGGTGAAAAAATATTTGCTGGTATTTCGGAAACGCGTTAGTTCTTAGAAGCTTGGCAATCCCTCTCAATGAAAGTGCTTTTCCACAGTCTGTGCCTAGGGCTAATTGAAAAGGAAACAAACCATAGAGACAAAACTGAGATCTCCTTTATTTTGTCAAGTTTCATAGAGCTACTACAAACCAAGTTGGATTTAGAGTTCCAAATTCATCTATCTATATATGAGAGAACAGAGTGAAACCTAAATATAAAAACTGCTACTGTAGAAAAACGCTTCAACCTAGAAGAACAAAATTTGGTGAGCCAAGTGGGATTTGTGTACTGATCATTACCACCAAGTATCATCAAGATTGGGTGAAAAAATATTTGCTGGTATTTCGGAAACTCGTTAGTTCTTAGAAGCTTGGCAACTAATCTCAATGACAGTGCTTTTCCACAGTCTGTGCCTAGGGCTCCTTGAAGATTAAACAAACCATAGAGATAAAACTGAGAACTCCTTTATTTTTTCAAGTTTCAAGAGCTACTACAAACCATGTTGGATTTAGAGTTCCAAATTCATCTATCTATAAGAGAGTACAGAATGAAACCTATATATAAAAACTGCTACTGTAGACGAACTCTTCAAACTAGAAGAACAAAATTTGGTGAAGCAAGTGGGATTTGTGTACTGATCATTACCACCAAGTATCACCAAGTACTGATCATTACCACCAAGTATTTGCTGGTATTTCGGAAACTCGTTATTGCTTAGAAGCTTGGCAACCCCTCTCAATGAAAGTGCTTTTTCACAGTCTGTGCCTAGGGCTACTTGAAGAGGAAACAAACCATAGACACAAAACTGAGAACTCCTTTATTTTGTCAAGTTTCAAAGAGCTACTACAAACCATGTTGGATTTAGATTTCCAAATTCATCTATCTATATATTAGAGAACAGAGGAAAACCTAAATATAAAAATGCTACTGTAGACGAACGCTTCAACCTAGAAGAACAAAATTTGGTCAGCCAAGTGGGATTTGTGTACTGATCATTAGCAACAAGTATCATCAAGATTGGGTGAAAAAACATTTGCTGGTATTTCGGAAACTCGTTATTTCTTAGAAGTTTGGCATCCCCTCTCAATGAATGTTCTTTTCCACAGTCTGTGCCTAGGGCTCCTTGAAGATTAAACAAACCATAGAGACAAAACTGAGAACTCCTTTATTTTGTCAAGTTTCAAAGAGCTACTATAAACCATGTTTTATTTAGAGTTCCAAATTCATCTATGTATATAGGTGAGAACAGAGGGAAACCTAAATATAAATACTGCTACTGTAGACGAACGCTTCAAACTTGAAGATCAAAATGTGGTGAGCCCAGTGGGATTTGTGTACTGACCATTACCACCAAGTATCATGAAGATTGGGTGAAAAAATATTTGCTGGTATTTCGGAAACTCGTTATTTCTTAGAAACTTGGCAACGCCTCTCAATGAAAGTGCTTTTCCACAGTCTGTGAATACGGCTACTTGAAGAGGAAACAAACCATAGAGACAAAACTGAGAACTCCTTTATTTTATCGAGTTTCAAAGAGCTACTACAAACCATGTTGGATTTAGAGTTCCAAATTCATCTATCTATATATGAGGGAACGGAGGGAAACCTAACTATAAAAACTGCTACTGTACACGAACGCATCAATCTAGAAGAACAAAATTTGGTGAGCCAAGTGGGATTTGTGTACTGATCATTACCTACAAGTATCATCAATATTGGGTGAAAAATATTTGCTGGTATTTTGGAAACTCGTTATTTCTTAGAAGCTTGGCAACCCATCTCAGTGAAAGTGCGTTCCACAGTCTGTGCCGAGGACTAATTGAAGAGGAAACAAACCATAGAGACAAAACTGAGAACTTTTTTATTTTATCACGTTTCAAAGAGCTACTACAAACCATGTTGGATTTAGAGTTCCAAATTCATCTATCTATATAGGAGAGAACAGAGGGAAACCTAAATATAAAAACTGCTGCTGTAGACGAAAGCTTCAAAATAGAAGAACAAAATTTGGTGTGCCAAGTGGGATTTGTGTACTGATCATTACCACCAAGTATCATCAAGATTGGGTGAAAGAATATTTGCTGGTATTCGGAAACTCGTAATTTCTTAGAAGCTTGGCAACCCCTCTCAATGAAAGTGCTTTTCCACAGTCTGTGCCTAGGGCTACTTGAAGAGGAAACAAACCATAGAGACAAAACTGAGAACTGCTTTATTTTGTCAGGTTTCAAAGAGCTACTACAAACCATGTTGGATTTAGAGTTCCAAATTCATCTATCTATATAGGAGAGAAAAGAGGGAAACCTAAATATAAAAACTGCTACTGTAGACGAACACTTCAACCTAGAAGAAGAAAATTTGTTGAGCTAAGTGGTATTTGTGTACTGATCATTAGCAACAAGTATCATCAAGATTGGGTGAGAAAATATTTGCTGGTATTTCGGAAACTCGTTAATTCTTAAAAGCTTGGCAACCCCTCTCAATGAAAGTGCTTTTCCACATCTGTGCCTAGGGCTACTTGAAGAGGAAACAAACATAGAGACAAAACTGAGAACTCCTTTATTTTGTCAAGTTTCAAAGAGCTACTACAAACCATGTTGGATTTAGAGTTCCAAATTCATCTATCTATATATGAGAGAACAGAGTGAAACCTAAATATAAAAACTGCTACTGTAGACAAACGCTTCAACCTAGAAGAACAAAATTTGGTGAGCCAAGTGGGATTTGTGTACTGATCATTACCACCAAGTATCATCAAGATTGGGTGAAAAAATATTTGCTGGTATTTCGGAAACTCGTTAGTTCTTAAAAGCTTGGCAACTAATCTCAATGACAGTGCTTTTCCACAGTCTGTGCCTAGGGCTCCTTGAAGATTAAACAAACCATTGAGACAAAACTGAGAATTCCTTTATTTTTTCAAGTTTCAAGAGCTACTACAAACCATGTTGGATTTAGAGTTCCAAATTCATATATCTATAAGAGAGTAAGAATGAAACCTAAATATAAAAACTGCTGTAGACGAATTCTTCAACCTAGAAGAACAAAATTTGGTGAAGCAAGTGGGATTTGTGTACTGATCATTACCACCAAGTATCACCAAGTACTGATCATTACCACCAAGTATTTGCTGGTATTTCGGAAACTCGTTATTGCTTAGAAGCTTGGCAACCCCTCTCAATGAAAGTGCTTTTCCACAGTCTGTGCCTAGGGCTACTTGAAGAGGAAACAAACCATAGACACAAAACTGAGAACTCCTTTATTTTGTCAAGTTTCAAAGAGCTACTACAAACCATGTTGGATTTAGATTTCCAAATTCATCTATCTATATAGGAGAGAACAGAGGAAAACCTAAATATAAAACTGCTACTGTAGACGAACGCTTCAACCTAGAAGAACAAAATTTGGTCAGCCAAGTGGGATTTGTGTACTGATCATTAGCAACAAGTATCATCAAGATTGGGTGAAAAACATTTGCTGGTATTTGGGAAACTCGTTATTTCTTAGAAGTTTGGCAACCCCTCTCAATGAATGTTCTTTACCACAGTCTGTTCCTAGGCTCCTTGAAGATTAAACAAACCATAGAGACAAAACTGAGAACTCCTTTATTTTGTCAAGTTTCAAAGAGCTACTATAAACCATGTTTTATTTAGAGTTCCAAATTCATCTATGTATATAGGTGAGAACAGAGGGAAACCTAAATATAAATACTGCTACTGTAGACGAACGCTTCAAACTTGAAGATCAAAATGTGTGAGCCCAGTGGGATTTGTGTACTGACCATTACCACCAAGTATCATCAAGATTGGGTGAAAAAATATTTGCTGGTATTTCGGAAACTCGTTATTTCTTAGAAGCTTGGCAACGCCTCTCAATGAAAGTGCTTTTCCACAGTCTGTGAATACGGCTACTTGAAGAGGAAACAAACCATAGAGACAAAACTGAGAACTCCTTTATTTTATCGAGTTTCAAAGAGCTACTACAAACCATGTTGGATTTAGAGTTCCAAATTCATCTATCTATATATGAGAGAACGGAGGGAAACCTAACTATAAAAACTGCTACTGTACACAAACGCATCAATCTAGAAGAACAAAATTTGGTGAGCCAAGTGGGATTTGTGTACTGATCATTACCTACAAGTATCATCAATATTGGGTGAAAAAATATTTGCTGGTATTTTGGAAACTCGTTATTTCTTAGAAGCTTGGCAACCCATCTCAGTGAAAGTGCGTTCCACAGTCTGTGCCGAGGACTAATTGAAGAGGAAACAAACCATAGAGACAAAACTGAGAACTTTTTTATTTTATCACGTTTCAAAGAGCTACTACAAACCATGTTGGATTTAGAGTTCCAAATTCATCTATCTATATAGGAGAGAACAGAGGGAAACCTAAATATAAAAACTGCTGCTGTAGACGAAAGCTTCAAAATAGAAGAACAAAATTTGGTGTGCCAAGTGGGATTTGTGTACTGATCATTACCACCAAGTATCATCAAGATTGGGTGAAAGAATATTTGCTGGTATTCGGAAACTCGTAATTTCTTAGAAGCTTGGCAACCCCTCTCAATGAAAGTGCTTTTCCACAGTCTGTGTCTAGGGCTACTTGAAGAGGAAACAAACCATAGAGACAAAACTGAGAACTGCTTTATTTTGTCAGGTTTCAAAGAGCTACTACAAACCATGTTGGATTTAGAGTTCCAAATTCATCTATCTATATAGGAGAGAAAAGAGGGAAACCTAAATATAAAAACTGCTACTGTAGACGAACACTTCAACCTAGAAGAAGAAAATTTGTTGAGCTAAGTGGTATTTGTGTACTGATCATTAGCAACAAGTATCATCAAGATTGGGTGAGAAAATATTTGCTGGTATTTCGGAAACTCGTTAATTCTTAAAAGCTTGGCAACCCCTCTCAATGAAAGTGCTTTTCCACGTCTGTGCCTAGGGCTACTTGAAGAGGAAACAAACCATAGAGACAAAACTGAGAACTCCTTTATTTTGTCAAGTTTCAAAGAGCTACTACAAACCATGTTGGATTTAGAGTTCCAAATTCATCTATCTATATATGAGAGAACAGAGTGAAACCTAAATATAAAAACTGCTACTGTAGACAAACGCTTCAACCTAGAAGAACAAAATTTGGTGAGCCAAGTGGGATTTGTGTACTGATCATTACCACCAAGTATCATCAAGATTGGGTGAAAAAATATTTGCTGGTATTTCGGAAACTCGTTAGTTCTTAAAAGCTTGGCAACTAATCTCAATGACAGTGCTTTTCCACAGTCTGTGCCTAGGGCTCCTTGAAGATTAAACAAACCATTGAGACAAAACTGAGAATTCCTTTATTTTTTCAAGTTTCAAGAGCTACTACAAACCATGTTGGATTTAGAGTTCCAAATTCATATATCTATAAGTGAGTAAGAATGAAACCTAAATATAAAAACTGCTGTAGACGAATTCTTCAACCTAGAAGAACAAAATTTGGTGAAGCAAGTGGGATTTGTGTACTGATCATTACCACCAAGTATCACCAAGTACTGATCATTACCACCAAGTATTTGCTGGTATTTCGGAAACTCGTTATTGCTTAGAAGCTTGGCAACCCCTCTCAATGAAAGTGCTTTTCCACAGTCTGTGCCTAGGGCTACTTGAAGAGGAAACAAACCATAGACACAAAACTGAGAACTCCTTTATTTTGTCAAGTTTCAAAGAGCTACTACAAACCATGTTGGATTTAGATTTCCAAATTCATCTATCTATATAGGAGAGAACAGAGGAAAACCTAAATATAAAACTGCTACTGTAGACGAACGCTTCAACCTAGAAGAACAAAATTTGGTCAGCCAAGTGGGATTTGTGTACTGATCATTAGCAACAAGTATCATCAAGATTGGGTGAAAAAACATTTGCTGGTATTTGGGAAACTCGTTATTTCTTAGAAGTTTGGCAACCCCTCTCAATGAATGTTCTTTACCACAGTCTGTGCCTAGGGCTCCTTGAAGATTAAACAAACCATAGAGACAAAACTGAGAACTCCTTTATTTTGTCAAGTTTCAAAGAGCTACTATAAACCATGTTTTATTTAGAGTTCCAAATTCATCTATGTATATAGGTGAGAACAGAGGGAAACCTAAATATAAATACTGCTACTGTAGACGAACGCTTCAAACTTGAAGATCAAAATGTGCTGAGCCCAGTGGGATTTGTGTACTGACCATTACCACCAAGTATCATCAAGATTGGCTGAAAAAATATTTGCTGGTATTTCGGAAACTCGTTATTTCTTAGAAGCTTGGCAACGCCTCTCAATGAAAGTGCTTTTCCACAGTCTGTGAATACGGCTACTTGAAGAGGAAACAAACCATAGAGACAAAACTGAGAACTCCTTTATTTTATCGAGTTTCAAAGAGCTACTACAAACCATGTTGGATTTAGAGTTCCAAATTCATCTCTCTATATATGAGAGAACGGAGGGAAACCTAACTATAAAAACTGCTACTGTACACGAACGCATCAATCTAGAAGAACAAAATTTGGTGAGCCAAGTGGGATTTGTGTACTGATCATTACCTACAAGTATCATCAATATTGGGTGAAAAAATATTTGCTGGTACTTTGGAAACTCGTTATTTCTTAGAAGCTTGGCAACCCATCTCAGTGAAAGTGCGTTCCACAGTCTGTGCCGAGGACTACTTGAAGAGGAAACAAACCATAGAGACAAAACTGAGAACTTTTTTATTTTATCAAGTTTCAAAGAGCTACTACAAACCATGTTGGATTTAGAGTTCCAAATTCATCTATCTATATAGGAGAGAACAGAGGGAAACCTAAATATAAAAACTGCTGCTGTAGACGAAAGCTTCAAATAGAAGAACAAAATTTGGTGAGCCAAGTGGGATTTGTGTACTGATCATTACCACCAAGTATCATCAAGATTGTGTGAAAGAATATTTGCAGTATTCGGAAACTCGTAATTTCTTAGAAGCTTGGCAACCCCTCTCAATGAAAGTGCTTTTCCACAGTCTGTGCCTAGGGCTACTTGAAGAGGAAACAAACCATAGAGACAAAACTGAGAACTGCTTTATTTTGTCAGGTTTCAAAGAGCTACTTCAAACCATGTTGGATTTAGAGTTCCAAATTCATCTATCTATATAGGAGAGAAAAGAGGGAAACCTAAATATAAAAACTGCTACTGTAGACGAAAACTTCAACCTAGAAGAAGAAAATTTGTTGAGCTAAGTGGTATTTGTGTACTGATCATTAGCAACAAGTATCATCAAGATTGGGTGAGAAAATATTTGCTGGTATTTCGGAAACTCGTTAATTCTTAGAAGCTTGGCAACCCCTCTCAATGAAAGTGCTTTTCCACATCTGTGCCTAGGGCTACTTGAAGAGGAAACAAACCATAGAGACAAATCTGACAACTCCTTTATTTTGTCAAGTTTCAAAGAGCTACTACAAACCATGTTGGATTTAGAGTTCCAAATTCATCTATCCATATATGAGAGAACAGAGTGAAACCTAAATATAAAAACTGCTACTGTAGACAAACGCTTCAACCTAGAAGAACAAAATTTGGTGAGCCAAGTGGGATTTGTGTACTGATCATTACCACCGAGTATCATCAAGATTGGGTGAAAAAATATTTGCTGGTATTTCGGAAACTCGTTAGTTCTTAGAAGCTTGGCAACTAATCTCAATGACAGTGCTTTTCCACAGTCTGTGCCTAGGGCTCCTTGAAGATTAAACAAACCATAGAGACAAAACTGAGAACTCCTTTATTTTTTCAAGTTTCAAGAGCTACTACAAACCATGTTGGATTTAGAGTTCCAAATTCATCTATCTATAAGAGAGTACAGAATGAAACCTAAATATAAAAACTGCTACTGTAGACGAACTCTTCAACCTAGAAGAACAAAATTTGGTGAAGCAAGTGGGATTTGTGTACTGATCATTACCGCCAAGTATCACCAAGTACTGATCATTACCACCAAGTATTTTCTGGTATTTCGGAAACTCGTTATTGCTTAGAAGCTTGGCAACCCCTCTCAATGAAAGTGCTTTTCCACAGTCTGTGCCTAGGGCTACTTGAAGAGGAAACAAACCATAGACACAAAACTGAGAACTCCTTTATTTTGTCAAGTTTCAAAGAGCTACTACAAACCATGTTGGATTTAGATTTCCAAATTCATCTATCTATATATTAGAGAACACAGGAAAACCTAAATATAAAACTGCTACTGTAGACGAACGCTTCAACCTAGAAGAACAAAATTTGGTCAGCCAAGTGGGATTTGTGTACTGATCATTAGCAACAAGTATCATCAAGATTGGGTGAAAAAACATTTGCTGGTATTTGGGAAACTCGTTATTTCTTAGAAGTTTGGCAACCCCTCTCAATGAAAGTTCTTTTCCACAGTCTGTGCCTAGGGCTCCTTGAAGATTAAACAAACCAAAGAGACAAAACTGAGAACTCCTTTATTTTGTCAAGTTTCAAAGAGCTACTATAAACCATGTTTTATTTAGAGTTCCAAATTCATCTATGTACATAGGTGAGAACAGAGGGAAACCTAAATATAAATACTGCTACTGTAGACGAACGCATCAATCTAGAAGAACAAAATTTGGTGAGCCAAGTGGGATTTGTGTACTTATCATTATCAGCAATTATCATCAAGATTGGGTGAAAGAATATTTGCTGGTATTCGGAAACTCGTAATTTCTTAGAAGCTTGGCAACCCCTCTCAATGAAAGTGCTTTTCCACAGTCTGTGCCTAGGGCTACTTGAAGAGGAAACAAACCATAGAGACAAAACTGAGAACTGCTTTATTTTGTCAGGTTTCAAAGAGCTACTACAAACCATGTTGGATTTAGAGTTCCAAATTCATCTATCTATATAGGAGAGAAAAGTGGGAAACCTAAATATAAAAACTGCTACTGTAGACGAACACTTCAACCTAGAAGAAGAAAATTTGTTGAGCTAAGTGGTATTTGTGTACTGATCATTCGCAACAAGTATCATCAAGATTGGTTGAGAAAATATTTGCTGGTATTTCGGAAACTCGTTAATTCTTAGAAGCTTGGCAACCCCTCTAAATGAAAGTGCTTTTCCACATCTGTGCCTAGGGCTACTTGAAGAGGAAACAAACCATAGAGACAAAACTGAGAACTCCTTTATTTTGTCAAGTTTCAAAGAGCTACTACAAACCATGTTGGATTTAGAGTTCCAAATTCATCTATCTATATAGGAGAGAACAGAGGGAAACCTAAATACAAAAACTGCTACTGTAGACGAACGCTACAACCTAGAAGAACAAAATTTGGTGAGCCAAGTGGGATTTGTGTACTGATCATTACCACCAAGTAGCATCAAGATTGGGTGAAAAAATATTTGCTGGTATTTCGAAAACTCGTTATTTCTTAGAAGCTTGGCAACCCATCTCAATGAAAGTGCTTTCCACAGTCTGTGCCTATGGAAACTTTAACAGGAAAAAAACCATAGAGACAAAACTGAGAACTCCTTTATTTGGTCAAGTTTCAAACAGCTACTACAAACCATGTTGGATTTAGAGTTCCAAATTCATCGACTATATAGGGAGAAGAGATTGAAACCTAAATATAAAAACTGCTACTGTAGCCGAACGCTTCAACCTAGAAGAACAAAATTTGGTGAGCCAAGTGGGATTTGTGTACTGATCTTTAACAACAAGTATCATCAAGATTGGGTGAAAAAATATTTGCTGGTATTTCGGAAACTCGTTATTTCTTAGAAGCTTGACAACCCCTCTCAATTAAAGTGCTTTTCCACAGTCTGTGCCTAGGGCTAATTGAAAAGGAAACAAACCATAGAGACCAAACTGAGAACTCCTTTATTTTGTCAAGTTTCATAGTGC
>NW_027517680.1:0-40760 GCF_048772815.1 Callospermophilus lateralis
AGGAGAACAAAACTTGGGCATCCAAGTTTGATTGGTGTACTGCTCATTACTTGAAAGTATCATGAAAGTCGGCAGCAAAAATTTATGGTGAGATTTCAGGAGACTCTAGTGCTTTGGCCGCCTAACAACCCCTTTCATTGAATGTGTCATTCACCAGTATCTGCTTAAGGCTACATCAAGAGGAAACAAACCTTAGAGATAGAACGTAGAACTACTGTATTGTGTCAAGTTTCAAGAAGCTAGCACAAACCGTGTTTGATTTAGAGTTCTAACTGCATCTGTCAATATAGGAGAAAACAGAGTGAAACCTAAAAATTCAAACTGTTACTGCAAACGAATGCTTCAACATAAAAGAACGAAACTTGAGCATCCAAGTGGGATTGGTGTACTGATCATTACTTGAAAGTATCATGAAAATTGGATGAAAAAATATATGTTGAGATTTCAGGAGACTCTAGGGTTTTGGAAGTTTGGCAACCCCTTCAATATGAGTGTTATTCGCCAGTCCCTGCTTTAGGCTACATCAAGAGAAAACAAACCTTAGAGATAGAACGTAGAACTAATGTATTGTGTCAAGTTTCAAGAAGCTAGCACAAACCGTGTTTGATTTAGAGTTCGAACGCATCTGTCAATATAGTAGAAAACAGAGTGAAACCTAAAAATTCAAACTGTTACTGCAAACGAATGCTTCAACCTAGGAGAACGAAACTTGGGCATCCAAGTTTGATTGGTGTACTGCTCATTACTTGAAAGTATCATGAAGCTCGGAAGCAAAAATTTATGTTGAGATTTCAGGAGACTCTAGTGTTTTGGCCGCTAACAACGCCTTTCATTGAATGTGTCATTCACCAGTATCTGCTTAAGGCTACATCAAGAGGAAACAAACCTTAGAGATAGAACGTAGAACTACTGTATTGTGTCAAGTTTCAAGAAGCTAGCACAAACCGTGTTTGATTTAGAGTTCTAACTGCATCTGTCAATATAGGAGAAAACAGAGTGAAACCTAAAAATTCAAACTGTTACTGCAAAAGAATGCTTCAACCTAGGAGAACGAATCTTGGGCATCCAAGTTTGATTGCTGTACTGCTCATTACTTGAAAGTATCATGAAAGTCGAGAGCAAAAATTTATGGTGAGATTTCAGGAGACTCTAGTGCTTTGGCCGCCTAACAACCCCTTTGATTGAATGTGTCATTCACCAGTATCTGCTTAAGGCTACATCAAGAGGAAACAAACCTTAGAGATAGAACGTAGAACTACTGTATTGTGTCAAGTTTCAGGAAGCTAGCACAAACCGTGTTTGATTTAGAGTTCTAACTGCATCTGTCAATATAGGAGAAAACAGAGTGAAACCTAAAAATTCAAACTGTTACTGCAAACGAATGCTTCAACGTAAAAGAACGAAACTTGAGCATCCAAGTGGGATTGGTGTACTGATCATTACTTGAAAGTATCATGAAGATTGGATGAAAAAATATATTGTTGAGATTTCGGGAGACTCTAGCGTTTTGGAAGTTTGGCAACCCCTTCAATATGAGTGTTATTCGCCAGTCCCTGCTTTAGGCTACATCAAGAGAAAACAAACCTTAGAGATAGAACGTAGAACTAATGTATTGTGTCAAGTTTCAAGAAGCTAGCACAAACCGTGTTTGATTTAGAGTTCGAAAGCTTCTGTCAATATAGTAGAAAACAGAGTGAAAGCTAAAAATTCAAACTGTTACTGCAAACGAATGCTTCAACCTAGGAGAACGAAACTTGGGCATCCAAGTTTGATTGGTGTACTGCTCATTACTTGAAAGTATCATGAAGGTCGGAAGCAAAAATTTATGTTGAGATTTCAGGAGACTCTAGTGTTTTGGCCGCTTAACAACGCCTTTCATTGAATGTGTCATTCACCAGTATCTGCTTAAGGCTACATCAAGAGGAAACAAACCTTAGAGATAGAACGTAGAACTACTGTATTGTGTCAACTTTCAAGAAGCTAGCACAAACCGTGTTTGATTTAGAGTTCTAACTGCATCTGTCAATATAGGAGAAAACAGAGTGAAACCTAAAAATTCAAACTGTTACTGCAAACGAATGCTTCAACGTAAAAGAACGAAACTTGAGCATCCAAGTGGGATTGGTGTACTGATCATTACTTGAAAGTATCATGAAGATTGGATGAAAAAATATATGTTGAGATTTCAGGAGACTCTAGCGTTTTGGAAGTTTGGCAACCCCTTCCATATGAGTGTTATTCGCCAGTCCCTGCATTAGTCTACATCAAGAGGAAACAAACCTTAGAAATAGAACGTCGAACTAATGTATTGTGTCAAGTTTCAAGAAGCTAGCACAACCGTGTTTGATATAGTTCGAACTGCATCTGTCAATATAGAAGAAAACAGAGTGAAACCTAAAAATTCAAACTGTTACCTCAAACGAATGCTTCAACCTAGGAGAACGAAACTTGGGCATCCAAGATTGATTGGTGTACTGCTCATTACTTGAAAGTATCATGAAGGTCGGAAGCAAAAATTTATGTTGAGATTTCAGGAGAGTCTAGTGTTTTGGTTGCCTAACCACGCCTTTCATTGAATGTGTCATTCACCAGTATCTGCTTAAGGCTACATCAAGAGGAAACATACCTTAGAGATAGAACGTAGAACTACTGTATTGTGTCAAGTTTCAAGAAGCTAGCACAAACCGTGTTATATTTAGAGTTCTAACTGCATCTGTCAATATAGGAGAAAACAGAGTGAAACCTAAAAATTCACACTGTTACTGCAAACGAATGCTTCAACGTAAAAGAACGAAACTTGAGCATCCAAGTGGGATTGGTGTACTGTTAATTACTTGAAAGTATCATGAAGGTCGGAAGCAAAAATTTATGTTGAGATTTCAGGAGACTCTAGTGTTTTGGCCGCCTAACAACGCCTTTCATTGAATGTGTCATTCACCAGTATCTGCTTAAGGCTACATCAAGAGGAAACAAACCTTAGAGATAGAATGTAGAACTACTGTATTGTGTCAAGTTTCAAGAAGCTAGCACAAACCGTGTTTGATTTAGAGTTCTAACTGCATCTGTCAATATAGGAGAAAACAGAGTGAAACCTAAAAATTCACACTGTTACTGCAAACGAATGCTTCAACGTAAAAGAACGAAACTTGAGCATCCAAGTGGGATTCGTGTACTGATCATTACTTGAAAGTATCATGAAGATTGGATGAAAAAATATATGTTGAGATTTCAGGAGACTCTAGTGTTTTGGAAGTTTGGCAACTCCTTTCATTATAAGTGTTATTCGCCAGTCCCTGCTTTAGGCTACATCAAGAGGAAACAAACCTTAGTGATAGAACGTAGAACTAATGTATTGTGTCAAGTTTCAAGAAGCTAGCACAAACCGTGTTTGATTTAGAGTTCTAACTGCATCTGTCAATATAGGAGAAAACAGAGTGAAACCTAAAAATTCAAACTGTTACTGCAAACGAATGCTTCAACGTAAAAGAACGAAACTTGAGCATCGAAGTGGGATTGGTGTACTGCTCATTACTTGAAAGTATCATGAAGGTCGGAAGCAAAAATTTATGTTGAGATTTCAGGAGACTCTAGTGTTTTGGCCGCCTAACAACGCCTTTGATTGAATGTGTCATTCACCAGTATCTGCTTAAGGCTACATCAAGAGGAAACAAACCTTAGAGATAGAACGTAGAACTACTGTATTGTGTCAAGTTTCAGGAAGCTAGCACAAACCGTGTTTGATTTAGAGTTCTAACTGCATCTGTCAATATAGGAGAAAACAGAGTGAAACCTAAAAATTCAAACTGTTACTGCAAACGAATGCTTCAACGTAAAAGAACGAAACTTGAGCATCCAAGTGGGATTGGTGTACTGATCATTACTTGAAAGTATCATGAAGATTGGATGAAAAAATATATGTTGAGATTTCGGGAGACTCTAGCGTTTTGGAAGTTTGGCAACCCCTTCAATATGAGTGTTATTCGCCAGTCCCTGCTTTAGGCTACATCAAGAGAAAACAAACCTTAGAGATAGAACGTAGAACTAATGTATTGTGTCAAGTTTCAAGAAGCTAGCACAAACCGTGTTTGATTTAGAGTTCGAAAGCTTCTGTCAATATAGTAGAAAACAGAGTGAAAGCTAAAAATTCAAACTGTTACTGCAAACGAATGCTTCAACCTAGGAGAACGAAACTTGGGCATCCAAGTTTGATTGGTTTACTGCTCATTACTTGAAAGTATCATGAAGGTCGGAAGCAAAAATTTATGTTGAGATTTCAGGAGACTCTAGTGTTTTGGCCGCTTAACAACGCCTTTCATTGAATGTGTCATTCACCAGTATCTGCTTAAGGCTACATCAAGAGGAAACAAACCTTAGAGATAGAACGTAGAACTACTGTATTGTGTCAACTTTCAAGAAGCTAGCACAAACCGTGTTTGATTTAGAGTTCTAACTGCATCTGTCAATATAGGAGAAAACAGAGTGAAACCTAAAAATTCAAACTGTTACTGCAAACGAATGCTTCAACGTAAAAGAACGAAACTTGAGCATCCAAGTGGGATTGGTGTACTGATCATTACTTGAAAGTATCATGAAGATTGGATGAAAAAATATATGTTGAGATTTCAGGAGACTCTAGCGTTTTGGAAGTTTGGCAACCCCTTCCATATGAGTGTTATTCGCCAGTCCCTGCATTAGTCTACATCAAGAGGAAACAAACCTTAGAAATAGAACGTCGAACTAATGTATTGTGTCAAGTTTCAAGAAGCTAGCACAACCGTGTTTGATATAGTTCGAACTGCATCTGTCAATATAGAAGAAAACAGAGTGAAACCTAAAAATTCAAACTGTTACCTCAAACGAATGCTTCAACCTAGGAGAACGAAACTTGGGCATCCAAGATTGATTGGTGTACTGCTCATTACTTGAAAGTATCATGAAGGTCGGAAGCAAAAATTTATGTTGAGATTTCAGGAGAGTCTAGTGTTTTGGTTGCCTAACCACGCCTTTCATTGAATGTGTCATTCACCAGTATCTGCTTAAGGCTACATCAAGAGGAAACATACCTTAGAGATAGAACGTAGAACTACTGTATTGTGTCAAGTTTCAAGAAGCTAGCACAAACCGTGTTATATTTAGAGTTCTAACTGCATCTGTCCATATAGGAGAAAACAGAGTGAAACCTAAAAATTCACACTGTTACTGCAAACGAATGCTTCAACGTAAAAGAACGAAACTTGAGCATCCAAGTGGGATTGGTGTACTGTTAATTACTTGAAAGTATCATGAAGGTCGGAAGCAAAAATTTATGTTGAGATTTCAGGAGACTCTAGTGTTTTGGCCGCCTAACAACGCCTTTCATTGAATGTGTCATTCACCAGTATCTGCTTAAGGCTACATCAAGAGGAAACAAACCTTAGAGATAGAACGTAGAACTACTGTATTGTGTCAAGTTTCAAGAAGCTAGCACAAACCGTGTTTGATTTAGAGTTCTAACTGCATCTGTCAATATAGGAGAAAACAGAGTGAAACCTAAAAATTCACACATTTACTGCAAACGAATGCTTCAACGTAAAAGAACGAAACTTGAGCATCCAAGTGGGATTCGTGTACTGATCATTACTTGAAAGTATCATGAAGATTGGATGAAAAAATATATGTTGAGATTTCAGGAGACTCTAGTGTTTTGGAAGTTTGGCAACTCCTTTCATTATAAGTGTTATTCGCCAGTCCCTGCTTTAGGCTACATCAAGAGGAAACAAACCTTAGTGATAGAACGTAGAACTAATGTATTGTGTCAAGATTCAAGAAGCTAGCACAAACCGTGTTTGATTTAGAGTTCTAACTGCATCTGTCAATATAGGAGAAAACAGAGTGAAACCTAAAAATTCAAACTGTTACTGCAAACGAATGCTTCAACGTAAAAGAACGAAACTTGAGCATCGAAGTGGGATTGGTGTACTGATCATTACTTGAAAGTATCATGAAGATTGGATGAAAAAATATATGTTGAGATTTCAGGAGACTCTAGCGTTTTGGAAGTTTGGCAACCCCTTCAATATGAGTGTTATTCGCCAGTCCCTGCTTTAGGCTACATCAAGAGAAAACAAACTTTAGAGATAGAACGTAGAACTAATGTATTGTGTCAAGTTTCAAGAAGCTAGCACAAACCGGGTTTGATTTAGACTTCGAACGCATCTGTCAATATAGTAGAAAACAGAGTGAAACCTAAAAATTCAAACTGTTACTGCAAACGAATGCTTCAACCTAGGAGAACGAAACTTGGGCATCCAAGTTTGATTGGTGTACTGCTCATTACTTGAAAGTATCATGAAGGTCGGAAGCAAAAATTTATGTTGAGATTTCAGGAGACTCTAGTGTTTTGGCCGCCTAACAACGCCTTTGATTGAATGTGTCATTCACCAGTATCTGCTTAAGGCTACATCAAGAGGAAACAAACCCTTAGAGATAGAACGTAGAACTACTGTATTGTGTCAAGTTTCAGGGAAGCTAGCACAAACCGTGTTTGATTTAGAGTTCTAACTGCATCTGTCAATATAGGAGAAAACAGAGTGAAACCTAAAAATTCAAACTGTTACTGCAAACGAATGCTTCAACGTAAAAGAACGAAACTTGAGCATCCAAGTGGGATTGGTGTACTGATCATTACTTGAAAGTATCATGAAGATTGGATGAAAAAATATATGTTGAGATTTCGGGAGACTCTAGCGTTTTGGAAGTTTGGCAACCCCTTCAATATGAGTGTTATTCGCCAGTCCCTGCTTTAGGCTACATCAAGAGAAAACAAACCTTAGAGATAGAACGTAGAACTAATGTATTGTGTCAAGTTTCAAGAAGCTAGCACAAACCGTGTTTGATTTAGAGTTCGAAAGCTTCTGTCAATATAGTAGAAAACAGAGTGAAAGCTAAAAATTCAAACTGTTACTGCAAACGAATGCTTCAACCTAGGAGAACGAAACTTGGGCATCCAAGTTTGATTGGTGTACTGCTCATTACTTGAAAGTATCATGAAGGTCGGAAGCAAAATTTATGTTGAGATTTCAGGAGACTCTAGTGTTTTGGCCGCTTAACAACGCCTTTCATTGAATGTGTCATTCACCAGTATCTGCTTAAGGCTACATCAAGAGGAAACAAACCTTAGAGATAGAACGTAGAACTACTGTATTGTGTCAACTTTCAAGAAGCTAGCACAAACCGTGTTTGATTTAGAGTTCTAACTGCATCTGTCAATATAGGAGAAAACAGAGTGAAACCTAAAAATTCAAACTGTTACTGCAAACGAATGCTTCAACGTAAAAGAACGAAACTTGAGCATCCAAGTGGGATTGGTGTACTGATCATTACTTGAAAGTATCATGAAGATTGGATGAAAAAATATATGTTGAGATTTCAGGAGACTCTAGCGTTTTGGAAGTTTGGCAACCCCTTCCATATGAGTGTTATTCGCCAGTCCCTGCATTAGTCTACATCAAGAGGAAACAAACCTTAGAAATAGAACGTCGAACTAATGTATTGTGTCAAGTTTCAAGAAGCTAGCACAACCGTGTTTGATATAGTTCGAACTGCATCTGTCAATATAGAAGAAAACAGAGTGAAACCTAAAAATTCAAACTGTTACCTCAAACGAATGCTTCAACCTAGGAGAACGAAACTTGGGCATCCAAGATTGATTGGTGTACTGCTCATTACTTGAAAGTATCATGAAGGTCGGAAGCAAAAATTTATGTTGAGATTTCAGGAGAGTCTAGTGTTTTGGTTGCCTAACCACGCCTTTCATTGAATGTGTCATTCACCAGTATCTGCTTAAGGCTACATCAAGAGGAAACATACCTTAGAGATAGAACGTAGAACTACTGTATTGTGTCAAGTTTCAAGAAGCTAGCACAAACCGTGTTATATTTAGAGTTCTAACTGCATCTGTCCATATAGGAGAAAACAGAGTGAAACCTAAAAATTCACACTGTTACTGCAAACGAATGCTTCAACGTAAAAGAACGAAACTTGAGCATCCAAGTGGGATTGGTGTACTGTTAATTACTTGAAAGTATCATGAAGGTCGGAAGCAAAAATTTATGTTGAGATTTCAGGAGACTCTAGTGTTTTGGCCGCCTAACAACGCCTTTCATTGAATGTGTCATTCACCAGTATCTGCTTAAGGCTACATCAAGAGGAAACAAACCTTAGAGATAGAACGTAGAACTACTGTATTGTGTCAAGTTTCAAGAAGCTAGCACAAACCGTGTTTGATTTAGAGTTCTAACTGCATCTGTCAATATAGGAGAAAACAGAGTGAAACCTAAAAATTCACACATTTACTGCAAACGAATGCTTCAACGTAAAAGAACGAAACTTGAGCATCCAAGTGGGATTCGTGTACTGATCATTACTTGAAAGTATCATGAAGATTGGATGAAAAAATATATGTTGAGATTTCAGGAGACTCTAGTGTTTTGGAAGTTTGGCAACTCCTTTCATTATAAGTGTTATTCGCCAGTCCCTGCTTTAGGCTACATCAAGAGGAAACAAACCTTAGTGATAGAACGTAGAACTAATGTATTGTGTCAAGATTCAAGAAGCTAGCACAAACCGTGTTTGATTTAGAGTTCTAACTGCATCTGTCAATATAGGAGAAAACAGAGTGAAACCTAAAAATTCAAACTGTTACTGCAAACGAATGCTTCAACGTAAAAGAACGAAACTTGAGCATCGAAGTGGGATTGGTGTACTGATCATTACTTGAAAGTATCATGAAGATTGGATGAAAAAATATATGTTGAGATTTCAGGAGACTCTAGCGTTTTGGAAGTTTGGCAACCCCTTCAATATGAGTGTTATTCGCCAGTCCCTGCTTTAGGCTACATCAAGAGAAAACAAACTTTAGAGATAGAACGTAGAACTAATGTATTGTGTCAAGTTTCAAGAAGCTAGCACAAACCGGGTTTGATTTAGACTTCGAACGCATCTGTCAATATAGTAGAAAACAGAGTGAAACCTAAAAATTCAAACTGTTACTGCAAACGAATGCTTCAACCTAGGAGAACGAAACTTGGGCATCCAAGTTTGATTGGTGTACTGCTCATTACTTGAAAGTATCATGAAGGTCGGAAGCAAAAATTTATGTTGAGATTTCAGGAGACTCTAGTGTTTTGGCCGCCTAACAACGCCTTTGATTGAATGTGTCATTCACCAGTATCTGCTTAAGGCTACATCAAGAGGAAACAAACCTTAGAGATAGAACGTAGAACTACTGTATTGTGTCAAGTTTCAGGAAGCTAGCACAAACCGTGTTTGATTTAGAGTTCTAACTGCATCTGTCAATATAGGAGAAAACAGAGTGAAACCTAAAAATTCAAACTGTTACTGCAAACGAATGCTTCAACGTAAAAGAACGAAACTTGAGCATCCAAGTGGGATTGGTGTACTGATCATTACTTGAAAGTATCATGAAGATTGGATGAAAAAATATATGTTGAGATTTCGGGAGACTCTAGCGTTTTGGAAGTTTGGCAACCCCTTCAATATGAGTGTTATTCGCCAGTCCCTGCTTTAGGCTACATCAAGAGAAAACAAACCTTAGAGATAGAACGTAGAACTAATGTATTGTGTCAAGTTTCAAGAAGCTAGCACAAACCGTGTTTGATTTAGAGTTCGAAAGCTTCTGTCAATATAGTAGAAAACAGAGTGAAAGCTAAAAATTCAAACTGTTACTGCAAACGAATGCTTCAACCTAGAGAACGAAACTTGGGCATCCAAGTTTGATTGGTGTACTGCTCATTACTTGAAAGTATCATGAAGGTCGGAAGCAAAAATTTATGTTGAGATTTCAGGAGACTCTAGTGTTTTGGCCGCTTAACAACGCCTTTCATTGAATGTGTCATTCACCAGTATCTGCTTAAGGCTACATCAAGAGGAAACAAACCTTAGAGATAGAACGTAGAACTACTGTATTGTGTCAACTTTCAAGAAGCTAGCACAAACCGTGTTTGATTTAGAGTTCTAACTGCATCTGTCAATATAGGAGAAAACAGAGTGAAACCTAAAAATTCAAACTGTTACTGCAAACGAATGCTTCAACGTAAAAGAACGAAACTTGAGCATCCAAGTGGGATTGGTGTACTGATCATTACTTGAAAGTATCATGAAGATTGGATGAAAAAATATATGTTGAGATTTCAGGAGACTCTAGCGTTTTGGAAGTTTGGCAACCCCTTCCATATGAGTGTTATTCGCCAGTCCCTGCATTAGTCTACATCAAGAGGAAACAAACCTTAGAAATAGAACGTCGAACTAATGTATTGTGTCAAGTTTCAAGAAGCTAGCACAACCGTGTTTGATATAGTTCGAACTGCATCTGTCAATATAGAAGAAAACAGAGTGAAACCTAAAAATTCAAACTGTTACCTCAAACGAATGCTTCAACCTAGGAGAACGAAACTTGGGCATCCAAGATTGATTGGTGTACTGCTCATTACTTGAAAGTATCATGAAGGTCGGAAGCAAAAATTTATGTTGAGATTTCAGGAGAGTCTAGTGTTTTGGTTGCCTAACCACGCCTTTCATTGAATGTGTCATTCACCAGTATCTGCTTAAGGCTACATCAAGAGGAAACATACCTTAGAGATAGAACGTAGAACTACTGTATTGTGTCAAGTTTCAAGAAGCTAGCACAAACCGTGTTATATTTAGAGTTCTAAACTGCATCTGTCAATATAGGAGAAAACAGAGTGAAACCTAAAAATTCACACTGTTACTGCAAACGAATGCTTCAACGTAAAAGAACGAAACTTGAGCATCCAAGTGGGATTGGTGTACTGTTAATTACTTGAAAGTATCATGAAGGTCGGAAGCAAAAATTTATGTTGAGATTTCAGGAGACTCTAGTGTTTTGGCCGCCTAACAACGCCTTTCATTGAATGTGTCATTCACCAGTATCTGCTTAAGGCTACATCAAGAGGAAACAAACCTTAGAGATAGAACGTAGAACTACTGTATTGTGTCAAGTTTCAAGAAGCTAGCACAAACCGTGTTTGATTTAGAGTTCTAACTGCATCTGTCAATATAGGAGAAAACAGAGTGAAACCTAAAAATTCACACTGTTACTGCAAACGAATGCTTCAACGTAAAAGAACGAAACTTGAGCATCCAAGTGGGATTCGTGTACTGATCATTACTTGAAAGTATCATGAAGATTGGATGAAAAAATATATGTTGAGATTTCAGGAGACTCTAGTGTTTTGGAAGTTTGGCAACTCCTTTCATTATAAGTGTTATTCGCCAGTCCCTGCTTTAGGCTACATCAAGAGGAAACAAACCTTAGTGATAGAACGTAGAACTAATGTATTGTGTCAAGTTTCAAGAAGCTAGCACAAACCGTGTTTGATTTAGAGTTCTAACTGCCTCTGTCAATATAGGAGAAAACAGAGTGAAACCTAAAAATTCAAACTGTTACTGCAAACGAATGCTTCAACGTAAAAGAACGAAACTTGAGCATCGAAGTGGGATTGGTGTACTGATCATTACTTGAAAGTATCATGAAGATTGGATGAAAAAATATATGTTGAGATTTCAGGAGACTCTAGCGTTTTGGAAGTTTGGCAACCCCTTCAATATGAGTGTTATTCGCCAGTCCCTGCTTTAGGCTACATCAAGAGAAAACAAACTTTAGAGATAGAACGTAGAACTAATGTATTGTGTCAAGTTTCAAGAAGCTAGCACAAACCGGGTTTGATTTAGACTTCGAACGCATCTGTCAATATAGTAGAAAACAGAGTGAAACCTAAAAATTCAACTGTTACTGCAAACGAATGCTTCAACCTAGGAGAACGAAACTTGGGCATCCAAGTTTGATTGCTGTACTGCTCATTACTTGAAAGTATCATGAAGGTCGGAAGCAAAAATTTATGTTGAGATTTCAGGAGACTCTAGTGTTTTGGCCGCCTAACAACGCCTTTCATTGAATGTGTCATTCACCAGTATCTGCTTAAGGCTACATCAAGAGGAAACAAACCTTAGAGATAGAACGTAGAACTACTGTATTGTGTCAAGTTTCAAGAAGCTAGCACAAACCGTGTTTGATTTAGAGTTCTAACTGCATCTGTCAATATAGGAGAAAACAGAGTGAAACCTAAAAATTCAAACTGTTACTGCAAAAGAATGCTTCAACCTAGGAGAACGAAACTTGGGCATCCAAGTTTTATTGCTGTACTGCTCATTACTTGAAAGTATCATGAAAGTCGAGAGCAAAAAATTATGGTGAGATTTCAGGAGACTCTAGTGCTTTGGCCGCCTAACAACCCCTTTGATTGAATGTGTCATTCACCAGTATCTGCTTAAGGCTACATCAAGAGGAAACAAACCTTAGAGATAGAACGTAGAACTACTGTATTGTGTCAAGTTTCAGGAAGCTAGCACAAACCGTGTTTGATTTAGAGTTCTAACTGCATCTGTCAATATAGGAGAAAACAGAGTGAAACCTAAAAATTCAAACTGTTACTGCAAACGAATGCTTCAACGTAAAAGAACGAAACTTGAGCATCCAAGTGGGATTGGTGTACTGATCATTACTTGAAAGTATCATGAAGATTGGATGAAAAAATATATGTTGAGATTTCAGGAGACTCTAGTGTTTTGGAAGTTTGGCAACTCCTTTCATTATAAGTGTTATTCGCCAGTCCCTGCTTTAGGCTACATCAAGAGGAAACAAACCTTAGAGATAGAACGTAGAACTAATATATTGTGTCAAGTTTCAGGAAGGTAGCACAAACCGTGTTTGATATAGTTCGAACTGCATCTGTCAATATAGGAGAAAACAGAGTGAAACCTAAAAATTCACACTGTTACTGCAAACGAATGCTTCAACGTAAAAGAACGAATCTTGAGCATCCAAGTGGGATTGGTGTACTGATCATTACTTGAAAGTATCATGAAGATTGGATGAAAAAATATATGTTGAGATTTCAGGAGACTCTAGCGTTTTGGAAGTTTGGCAACCCCTTCAATATGAGTGTTATTCGCCAGTCCCTGCTTTAGGACACATCAAGAGAAAACAAACCTTAGAGATAGAACGTAGAACTAATGTATTGTGTCACATTTCAAGAAGCTAGCACAAACCGTGTTTGATTTAGAGTTCGAACGCATCTGTCAATATAGTAGAAAACAGAGTGAAACCTAAAAATTCAAACTGTTACTGCAAACGAATGCTTCAAGCTAGGAGAACGAAACTTGGGCATCCAAGTTTGATTGGTGTACTGCTCATTACTTGAAAGTATCATGAAGGTCGGAAGCAAAAATTTATGTTGAGATTTCAGGAGACTCTAGTGTTTTGGCCGCCTAACAACGCCTTTCATTGAATGTGTCATTCACCAGTATCTGCTTTAGGCTACATCAAGAGGAAACAAACCTTAGAGATAGAACATAGAACTACTGTATTTTGTCAAGTTTCAAGAAGCTAGCACAAACCATGTTTGATTTAGAGTTCTAACTGCATCTGTCAATATAGGAGAAAACAGAGTGAAACCTAAAAATTCAAACTGTTACTGCAAACGAATGCTTCAACGTAAAAGAACGAAACTTGAGCATCCAAGTGGGATTTGTGTACTGATCATTACTTGAAAGTATCATGAAGATTGGATGAAAAAATATATGTTGAGATTTCGGGAGACTCTAGCGTTTTGGAAGTTTGGCAACCCCTTCAATATGAGTGTTATTCGCCAGTCCCTGCTTTAGGCTACATCAAGAGAAAACAAACATTAGAGATAGAACGTAGAACTAATGTATTGTGTCAAGTTTCAAGAAGCTAGCACAAACCGTGTTTGATTTAGAGATCGAAAGCTTCTGTCAATATAGTAGAAAACAGAGTGAAAGCTAAAAATTCAAACTGTTACTGCAAACGAATGCTTAAACCTAGGAGAACGAAACTTGGGCACCCAAGTTTGATTGGTGTACTGCTCATTACTTGAAAGTATCATGAAGGTCGGAAGCAAAAATTTATGTTGAGATTTCAGGAGACTCTAGTGTTTTGGCCGCCTAACAACGCCTTTCATTGAATGTGTCATTCACCCGTATCTGCTTAAGGCTACATCAAGAGGAAACAAACCTTAGAGATAGAACGTAGAACTACTGTATTGTGTCAACTTTCAAGAAGCTAGCACAAACCGAGTTTGATATAGAGTTCTAACTGCATCTGTCAATATAGGAGAAAACAGAGTGAAACCTAAAAATTCAAACTGTTACTGCAAACGAATGCTTCAACGTAAAAGAACGAAACTTGAGCATCCAAGTGGGATTGGTGTACTGATCATTCCTTGAAAGTATCACGAAGATTGGATGAAAAAATATATGTTGAGATTTCAGGAGACACTAGTGTTTTTGAAGTTTGGCAACCCCTTCAATATGAGTGTTATTCGCCAGTCCCTGCTTTAGGCTACATCAAGAGGAAACAAACCTTAGAGATAGAACGTCGAACTAATGTATTGTGTCAAGTTTCAAGAAGCTAGCACAACCGTGTTTGATATAGTTCGAACTGCATCTGTCAATATAGAAGAAAACAGAGTGAAACCTAAAAATTCAAACTGTTACTGCAAACGAATGCTTCAACCTAGGAGAACGAAACTTGGGCATCCAAGTTTGATTGGTGTACTGCTCATTACTTGAAAGTATCATGAAGGTCGGAAGCAAAAATTTATGTTGAGATTTCAGGAGAGTCTAGTGTTTTGGTTGCCTAACAACGCCTTTCATTGAATGTGTCATTCACCAGTATCTGCTTAAGGCTACATCAAGAGGAAACATACCTTAGAGATAGAACGTAGAACTACTGTATTGTGTCAAGTTTCAAGAAGCTAGCACAAACCGTGTTATATTTAGAGTTCTAACTGCATCTGTCAATATAGGAGAAAACAGAGTGAAACCTAAAAATTAAAACTGTTACTGCAAACGAATGCTTCAACGTAAAAGAACGAAACTTGAGCATCCAAGTGGGATTGGTGTACTGATCATTACTTGAAAGTATCATGAAGATTGGATGAAAAAATATATGTTGAGATTTCAGGAGACTCTAGTGTTTTAGAAGTTTGGCAACCCCTTCAATATGAGTGTTATTCGCCAGTCCCAGCTTTAGGCTACATCAAGAGGAAACAAACCTTAGAGATAGAACGTAGAACAAATGTGTTGTGTCAAGTTTCAAGAAGCTAGCACAAACCGTGTTTGATTTAGAGTTCGAACGCATCTGTCAGTATAGTAGAAAACAGAGTGAAACCTAAAAATTCAAACTGTTACTGCAAACGAATGCTTCAACCTAGGAGAACGAAACTTGGGCATCCAAGTTTGAGTGGTGTACTGCTCATTACTCGAAAGTATCATGAAGGTCGCAAGCAAAAACTTATGTTGAGATTTCAGGAGACTCTAGTGTTTTGGCCGCCTAACAACGCCTTTAATTGAATGTGTCATTCACCAGTATCTGCTTAAGGCTACATCAAGAAGAAACAAACCTTAGAGATAGAACATAGAACTACTGTATTGTGTCAAGTTTCAAGAAGCTAGCACAAACCGTGTTTGATTTAGATTTCTAACTGCATCTGTCAATATAGGAGAAAACAGAGTGAAACCTAAAAATTCAAACTGTTACTGCAAACGAATGCTTCAACGTAAAAGAACAAAACTTGAGCATCCAACTGGGATTGGTGTACTGATCATTACTTGAAAGTATCATGAAGATTGGATGAAAAAATATATGTTGAGATTTCAGGAGACTCTAGTGTTTTGGAAGTTTGGCAACTCCTTTCATTATAAGTGTTATTCGCGAGTCCCTGCTTTAGGCTACATCAAGAGGAAACAAACCTTAGAGATAGAATGTAGAACTAATGTATTGTGTCAAGTTTCAGGAAGCTAGCACAAACCGTGTTTGATATAGTTCGAACTGCATCTGTCAATATAGGAGAAAACAGAGTGAAACCTAAAAATTCACACTGTTACTGCAAACGAATGCTTCAACGTAAAAGAACGAAACTTGAGCATCCAAGTGGGATTGGTGTACTGATCATTACTTGAGAGTATCATGAAGATTGGATGAAAAAATATATGTTGATATTTCAGGAGACTCTAGCGTTTTGGAAGTTTGGCAACCCCTTCAATATGAGTGTTATTCGCCAGTCCCTGCTTTAGGCTACATCAAGAGAAAACAAACCTTAGAGATAGAACGTAGAACTAATGTATTGTGTCACGTTTCAAGAAGCTAGCACAAACCGTGTTTGATTTAGAGTTCGAACGCATCTGTCAATATAGTAGAAAACAGAGTGAAACCTAAAAATTCAAACTGTTACTGCAAACGAATGCTTCAACCTAGGAGAACGAAACTTGGGCATCCAAGTTTGATTGGTGTACTGCTCATTACTTGAAAGTATCATGAAGGTCGGAAGCAAAAATTTATGTTGAGATTTCAGGAGACTCTAGTGTTTTGGCCGCCTAACAACGCCTTTCATTGAATGTGTCATTCACCAGTATCTGCTTAAGGCTACATCAAGAGGAAACAAACCTTAGAGATAGAATGTAGAACTACTGTATTGTGTCAAGTTTCAAGAAGCTAGCACAAACCGTGTTTGATTTAGAGTTCTAACTGCATCTGTCAATATAGGAGAAAACAGAGTGAAACCTAAAAATTCAAACTGTTACTGCAAACGAATGCTTCAACGTAAAAGAACGAAACTTGAGCATCCAAGTGGGATTGATGTACTGATCATTACTTGAAAGTATCATGAAGATTGGATGAAAAAATATATGTTCAGATTTCAGGAGACTCTAGTGTTTTGGAAGTTTGGCAACTCCTTTCATTATAAGTGTTATTCACCAGTCCCTGCTTTAGGCTACATCAAGAGGAAACAAACCTTAGAGATAGAACGTAGAACTAATGTATTGTGTCAAGTTTCAAGAAGCTAGCACAAACCGTGTTTGATATAGTTCGAACTGCATCTGTCAATATAGGAGAAAACAGAGTGAAACCTAAAAATTCAAACTGTTACTGCAAACGAATGCTTCAACGTAAAAGAACGAAACTTGAGCATCCAAGTGGGATTGGTGTACTGATCATTCCTTGAAAGTATCATGAAGATTGGATGAAAAAATATATGTTGAGATTTCAGGAGACACTAGTGTTTTTGAAGTTTGGCAACCCCTTCAATATGAGTGTTATTCGCCAGTCCCTGCTTTAGGCTACATCAAGAGAAAACAAACCTTAGAGATAGAACGTAGAACTAATGTATTGTGTCAAGTTTCAAGAAGCTAGCACAACCGTGTTTGATATAGTTCGAACTGCATCTGTCAATATAGAAGAAAACAGAGTGAAACCTAAAAATTCAAACTGTTACTGCAAACGAATGCTTCAACCTAGGAGAACGAAACTTGGGCATCCAAGTTTGATTGCTGTACTGCTCATTACTTGAAAGTATCATGAAAGTCGAGAGCAAAAATTTATGGTGAGATTTCAGGAGACTCTAGTGCTTTGGTCGCCTAACAACCCCTTTGATTGAATGTGTCATTCACCAGTATCTGCTTAAGGCTACATCAAGAGGAAACAAACCTTAGAGATAGAACGTAGAACTACTGTATTGTGTCAAGTTTCAGGAAGCTAGCACAAACCGTGTTTGATTTAGAGTTCTAACTGCATCTGTCAATATAGGAGAAAACAGAGTGAAACCTAAAAATTCAAACTGTTACTGCAAACGAATGCTTCAACGTAAAAGAACGAAACTTGAGCATCCAAGTGGGATTGGTGTACTGATCATTACTTGAAAGTATCATGAAGATTGGATGAAAAAATATATGTTGAGATTTCGGGAGACTCTAGCGTTTTGGAAGTTTGGCAACCCCTTCAATATGAGGGTTATTCGCCAGTCCCTGCTTTAGGCTACATCAAGAGAAAACAAACCTTAGAGATAGAACGTAGAACTAATGTATTGTGTCAAGTTTCAAGAAGCTAGCACAAACCGTGTTTGATTTAGAGTTCGAAAGCTTCTGTCAATATAGTAGAAAACAGAGTGAAAGCTAAAAATTCAAACTGTTACTGCAAACGAATGCTTCAACCTAGGAGAACGAAACTTGGGCATCCAAGTTTGATTGGTGTACTGCTCATTACTTGAAAGTATCATGAAGGTCGGAAGCAAAAATTTATGTTGAGATTTCAGGAGACTCTAGTGTTTTGGCCGCTTAACAACGCCTTTCATTGAATGTGTCATTCACCAGTATCTGCTTAAGGCTACATCAAGAGGAAACAAACCTTAGAGATAGAACGTAGAACTACTGTATTGTGTCAACTTTCAAGAAGCTAGCACAAACCGTGTTTGATTTAGAGTTCTAACTGCATCTGTCAATATAGGAGAAAACAGAGTGAAACCTAAAAATTCAAACTGTTAGTGCAAACGAATGCTTCAACGTAAAAGAACGAAACTTGAGCATCCAAGTGGGATTGGTGTACTGATCATTACTTGAAAGTATCATGAAGATTGGATGAAAAAATATATGTTGAGATTTCAGGAGACTCTAGTGTTTTGGAAGTTTGGCAACCCCTTCCATATGAGTGTTATTCGCCAGTCCCTGCATTAGTCTACATCAAGAGGAAACAAACCTTAGAGATAGAACGTCGAACTAATGTATTGTGTCAAGTTTCAAGAAGCTAGCACAACCGTGTTTGATATAGTTCGAACTGCATCTGTCAATATAGAAGAAAACAGAGTGAAACCTAAAAATTCAAACTGTTACCTCAAACGAATGCTTCAACCTAGGAGAACGAAACTTGGGCATCCAAGATTGATTGGTGTACTGCTCATTACTTGAAAGTATCATGAAGGTCGGAAGCAAAAATTTATGTTGAGATTTCAGGAGAGTCTAGTGTTTTGGTTGCCTAACCACGCCTTTCATTGAATGTGTCATTCACCAGTATCTGCTTAAGGCTACATCAAGAGGAAACATACCTTAGAGATAGAACGTAGATCTACTGTATTGTGTCAAGTTTCAAGAAGCTAGCACAAACCGTGTTATATTTAGAGTTCTAACTGCATCTGTCAATATAGGAGAAAACAGAGTGAAACCTAAAAATTCACACTGTTACTGCAAACGAATGCTTCAACGTAAAAGAACGAAACTTGAGCATCCAAGTGGGATTCGTGTACTGAAAATTACTTGAAAGTATCATGAAGATTGGATGAAAAAATATATGTTGAGATTTCAGGAGACTCTAGTGTTTTGGAAGTTTGGCAACTCCTTTCATTATGAGTGTTATTCGCCAGTCCCTGCTTTAGGCTACATCAAGAGGAAACAAACCTTAGTGATAGAACGTAGAACTAATGTATTGTGTCAAGTTTCAAGAAGCTAGCACAAACCGTGTTTGATTTAGAGTTCTAACTGCATCTGTCAATATAGGAGAAAACAGAGTGAAACCTAAAAATTCAAACTGTTACTGCAAACGAATGCTTCAACGTAAAAGAACGAAACTTGAGCATCGAAGTGGGATTGGTGTACTGATCATTACTTGAAAGTATCATGAAGATTGGATGAAAAAATATATGTTGAGATTTCAGGAGACTCTAGCGTTTTGGAAGTTTGGCAACCCCTTCAATATGAGTGTTATTCGCCAGTCCCTGCTTTAGGCTACATCAAGAGAAAACAAACTTTAGAGATAGAACGTAGAACTAATGTATTGTGTCAAGTTTCAAGAAGCTAGCACAAACCGGGTTTGATTTAGACTTCGAACGCATCTGTCAATATAGTAGAAAACAGAGTGAAACCTAAAAATTCAAACTGTTACTGCAAACGAATGCTTCAACCTAGGAGAATGAAACTTGGGCATCCAAGTTTGATTGGTGTACTGCTCATTACTTGAAAGTATCATGAAGGTCGGAAGCAAAAATTTATGTTGAGATTTCAGGAGACTCTAGTGTTTTGGCCGCATAACAACGCCTTTCATTGAATGTGTCATTCACCAGTATCTGCTTAAGGCTACATCAAGAGGAAACAAACCTTAGAGATAGAACGTAGAACTACTGTATTGTGTCAAGTTTCAAGAAGCTAGCACAAACCGTGTTTGATTTAGAGTTCTAACTGCATCTGTCAATATAGGAGAAAACAGAGTGAAACCTAAAAATTCAAACTGTTACTGCAAAAGAATGCTTCAACCTAGGAGAACGAAACTTGGGCATCCAAGTTTGATTGCTGTACTGCTCATTACTTGAAAGTATCATGAAAGTCGAGAGCAAAAATTTATGGTGAGATTTCAGGAGACTCTAGTGCTTTGGCCGCCTAACAACCCCTTTGATTGAATGTGTCATTCACCAGTATCTGCTTAAGGCTACATCAAGAGGAAACAAACCTTAGAGATAGAACGTAGAACTACTGTATTGTGTCAAGTTTCAGGAAGCTAGCACAAACCGTGTTTGATTTAGAGTTCTAACTGCATCTGTCAATATAGGAGAAAACAGAGTGAAACCTAAAAATTCAAACTGTTACTGCAAACGAATGCTTCAACGTAAAAGAACGAAACTTGAGCATCCAAGTGGGATTGGTGTACTGATCATTACTTGAAAGTATCATGAAGATTGGATGAAAAAATATATGTTGAGATTTCAGGAGACTCTAGTGTTTTGGAAGTTTGGCAACTCCTTTCATTATAAGTGTTATTCGCCAGTCCCTGCTTTAGGCTACATCAAGAGGAAACAAACCTTAGAGATAGAACGTAGAACTAATATATTGTGTCAAGTTTCAGGAAGGTAGCACAAACCGTGTTTGATATAGTTCGAACTGCATCTGTCAATATAGGAGAAAACAGAGTGAAACCTAAAAATTCACACTGTTACTGCAAACGAATGCTTCAACGTAAAAGAACGAAACTTGAGCATCCAAGTGGGATTGGTGTACTGATCATTACTTGAAAGTATCATGAAGATTGGATGAAAAAATATATGTTGAGATTTCAGGAGACTCTAGCGTTTTGGAAGTTTGGCAACCCCTTCAATATGAGTGTTATTCGCCAGTCCCTGCTTTAGGCTACATCAAGAGGAAACAAACCTTAGAGATAGAACGTCGAACTAATGTATTGTGTCAAGTTTCAAGAAGCTAGCACAACCGTGTTTGATATAGTTCGAACTGCATCTGTCAATATAGAAGAAAACAGAGTGAAACCTAAAAATTCAAACTGTTACTGCAAACGAATGCTTCAACCTAGGAGAACGAAACTTGGGCATCCAAGTTTGATTGGTGTACTGCTCATTACTTGAAAGTATCATGAAGGTCGGAAGCAAAAATTTATGTTGAGATTTCAGGAGAGTCTAGTGTTTTGGTTGCCTAACAACGCCTTTCATTGAATGTGTCATTCACCAGTATCTGCTTAAGGCTACATCAAGAGGAAACATACCTTAGAGATAGAACGTAGAACTACTGTATTGTGTCAAGTTTCAAGAAGCTAGCACAAACCGTGTTTGATTTAGAGTTCTAACTGCATCTGTCAATATAGGAGAAAACAGAGTGAAACCTAAAAATTCAAACTGTTACTGCAAACGAATGCTTCAACGTAAAAGAACGAAACTTGAGCATCCAAGTGGGATTGGTGTACTGATCATTACTTGAAAGTATCATGAAGATAGTTGAAAAAATATATGTTGAGATTTCAGGAGACTCTAGTGTTTTAGAAGTTTGGCAACCCCTTCAATATGAGTGTTATTCGCCAGTCCCAGCTTTAGGCTACATCAAGAGGAAACAAACCTTAGAGATAGAACGTAGAACTAATGTGTTGTGTCAAGTTTCAAGAAGCTAGCACAAACCGTGTTTGATTTAGAGTTCGAACGCATCTGTCAGTATAGTAGAAAACAGAGTGAAACCTAAAAATTCAAACTGTTACTGCAAACGAATGCTTCAACCTAGGAGAACGAAACTTGGGCATCCAAGTTTGATTGGTGTACTGCTCATTACTCGAAAGTATCATGAAGGTCGCAAGCAAAAATTTATGTTGAGATTTCAGGAGACTCTAGTGTTTTGGCCGCCTAACAACGCCTTTCATTGAATGTGTCATTCACCAGTATCTGCTTAAGGCTACATCAAGAAGAAACAAACCTTAGAGATAGAACATAGAACTACTGTATTGTGTCAAGTTTCAAGAAGCTAGCACAAACCGTGTTTGATTTAGAGTTCTAACTGCATCTGTCAATATAGGAGAAAACAGAGTGAAACCTAAAATTTCAAACTGTTACTGCAAACGAATGCTTCAAAGTAAAAGAACGAAACTTGAGCATCCAAGTGGGATTTGTGTACTGATCATTACTTGAAAGTATCATGAAGATTGGATGAAAAAATATATGTTGAGTTTTCGGGAGACTCTAGCGTTTTGGAAGTTTGGCAACCCCTTCAATATGAGTGTTATTCGCCAGTCCCTGCTTTAGGCTACATCAAGAGAAAACAAACCTTAGAGATAGAACGTAGAACTAATGTATTGTGTCAAGTTTCAAGAAGCTAGCACAAACCGTGTTTGATTTAGAGTTCGAAAGCTTCTGTCAATATAGTAGAAAACAGAGTGAAAGCTAAAAATTCAAACTGTTACTGCAAACGAATGCTTCAACCTAGGAGAACGAAACTTGGGCACCCAAGTTTGATTGGTGTACTGCTCATTACTTGAAAGTATCATGAAAGTCGGAAGCAAAAATTTATGGTGAGATTTCAGGAGACTCTAGTGCTTTGGCCGCCTAACAACCCCTTTCATTGAATGTGTCATTCACCAGTATCTGCTTAAGGCTACATCAAGAGGAAACAAACCTTAGAGATCGAACGTAGAACTACTGTATTGTGTCAAGTTTCAAGAAGCTAGCACAAACCGTGTTTGATTTAGAGTTCTAACTGCATCTGTCAATATAGGAGAAAACAGAGTGAAACCTAAAAATTCAAACTGTTACTGCAAACGAATGCTTCAACGTAAAAGAAAAAAACTTGAGCATCCAAGTGGGATTGGTGTACTGATCATTACTTGAAAGTATCATGAAGATTGGATGAAAAAATATATGTTGAGATTTCAGGAGACTCTAGTGTTTTGGAAGTTTGGCAACTCCTTTCATTATAAGTGTTATTCGCGAGTCCCTGCTTTAGGCTACATCAAGAGGAAACAAACCTTAGAGATAGAACGTAGAACTAATGTATTGTGTCAAGTTTCAGGAAGCTAGCACAAACCGTGTTTGATATAGTTCGAACTGCATCTGTCAATATAGGAGAAAACAGAGTGAAACCTAAAAATTCACACTGTTACTGCAAACGAATGCTTCAACGTAAAAGAACGAAACTTGAGCATCCAAGTGGGATTGGTGTACTGATCATTACTTGAGAGTATCATGAAGTTTGGATGAAAAAATATATGTTGAGATTTCAGGAGACTCTAGCGTTTTGGAAGTTTGGCAACCCCTTCAATATGAGTGTTATTCGCCAGTCGTTGCTTTAGGCTACATCAAGAGAAAACAAACCTTAGAGATAGAACGTCGAACTAATGTATTGTGTCAAGTTTCAAGAAGCTAGCACAAACCGTGTTTGATTTAGAGTTCGAAAGCTTCTGTCAATATAGTAGAAAACAGAGTGAAAGCTAAAAATTCAAACTGTTACTGCAAACGAATGCTTCAACCTAGGAGAACGAAACTTGGGCACCCAAGTTTGATTGGTGTACTGCTCATTACTTGAAAGTATCATGAAAGTCGGAAGCAAAAATTTATGGTGAGATTTCAGGAGACTCTAGTGCTTTGGCCGCCTAACAACCCCTTTCATTGAATGTGTCATTCACCAGTATCTGCTTAAGGCTACATCAAGAGGAAACAAACCTTAGAGATCGAACGTAGAACTACTGTATTGTGTCAAGTTTCAAGAAGCTAGCACAAACCGTGTTTGATTTAGAGTTCTAACTGCATCTGTCAATATAGGAGAAAACAGAGTGAAACCTAAAAATTCAAACTGTTACTGCAAACGAATGCTTCAACGTAAAAGAAAAAAACTTGAGCATCCAAGTGGGATTGGTGTACTGATCATTACTTGAAAGTATCATGAAGATTGGATGAAAAAATATATGTTGAGATTTCAGGAGACTCTAGTGTTTTGGAAGTTTGGCAACTCCTTTCATTATAAGTGTTATTCGCGAGTCCCTGCTTTAGGCTACATCAAGAGGAAACAAACCTTAGAGATAGAACGTAGAACTAATGTATTGTGTCAAGTTTCAGGAAGCTAGCACAAACCGTGTTTGATATAGTTCGAACTGCATCTGTCAATATAGGAGAAAACAGAGTGAAACCTAAAAATTCACACTGTTACTGCAAACGAATGCTTCAACGTAAAAGAACGAAACTTGAGCATCCAAGTGGGATTGGTGTACTGATCATTACTTGAGAGTATCATGAAGTTTGGATGAAAAAATATATGTTGAGATTTCAGGAGACTCTAGCGTTTTGGAAGTTTGGCAACCCCTTCAATATGAGTGTTATTCGCCAGTCGTTGCTTTAGGCTACATCAAGAGAAAACAAACCTTAGAGATAGAACGTCGAACTAATGTATTGTGTCAAGTTTCAAGAAGCTAGCACAACCGTGTTTGATATAGTTCGAACTGCATCTGTCAATATAGAAGAAAACAGAGTGAAACCTAAAAATTCAAAATGTTACTGCAAACGAATGATTCAACCTAGGAGAACGAAACTTGGGCATCCAAGTTTGATTGGTGTACTGCTCATTACTTGAACGTATCATGAAGGTCAGAAGCAAAAATTTATGTTGAGATTTCAGGAGAGTCTAGTGTTTTGGTTGCCTAACAACGCCTTTCATTGAATGTGTCATTCACCAGTATCTGCTTAAGGCTACATCAAGAGGAAACATACCTTAGAGATAGAACGTAGAACTACTGTATTGTGTCAAGTTTCAAGAAGCTAGCACAAACCGTGTTATATTTAGAGTTCTAACTGCATCTGTCAATATAGGAGAAAACAGAGTGAAACCTAAAAATTCACACTGTTACTGCAAACGAATGCTTCAACGTAAAAGAACGAAACTTGAGCATCCAAGTGGGATTCGTGTACTGATCATTACTTGAAAGTATCATGAAGATTGGATGAAAAAATATATGTTGAGATTTCAGGAGACTCTAGTGTTTTAGAAGTTTGGCAACCCCTTCAATATGAGTGTTATTCGCCAGTCCCTGCTTTAGGCTACATCAAGAGGAAACATACCTTAGAGATAGAACGTAGAACTAATGTGTTTTGTCAAGTTTCAAGAAGCTAGCACAAACCGTGTTTGATTTAGAGTTCGAACGCATCTGTCAGTATAGTAGAAAACAGAGTGAAACCTAAAAATTCAAACTGTTACTGCAAACGAATGCTTCAACCTAGGAGAACGAAACTTGGGCATCCAAGTTTGATTGGTGTACTGCTCATTACTTGAAAGTATCATGAAGGTCGCAAGCAAAAATTTATGTTGAGATTTCAGGAGACTCTAGTGTTTTGGCCGCCTAACAACGCCTTTCATTGAATGTGTCATTCACCAGTATCTGCTTAAGGCTACATCAAGAGGAAACAAACCTTAGAGATAGAACGTAGAACTACTGTATTGTGTCAACTTTCAAGAAGCTAGCACAAACCGAGTTTGATATAGAGTTCTAACTGCATCTGTCAATATAGGAGAAAACAGAGTGAAACCTAAAAATTCAAACTGTTACTGCAAACGAATGCTTCAACGTAAAAGAACGAAATTGAGCATCCAAATGGGATTGGTGTACTGATCATTACTTGAAAGTATCATGAAGATTGGATGAAAAAATATATGTTGAGATTTCAGGAGACACTAGTGTTTTGGAAGTTTGGCAACTCCTTTCATTATAAGTGTTATTCGCCAGTCCCTGCTTTAGGCTACATCAAGAGGAAACAAACCTTAGAGATAGAACGTAGAACTAATGTATTGTGTCAAGTTTCAAGAAGCTAGCACAAACCGTGTTTGATATAGTTCGAACTGCATCTGTCAATATACGAGAAAACAGAGTGAAAGCTAAAAATTCAAACTGTTACTGCAAACGAATGCTTCAACCTAGGAGAACGAAACTTGGGCATCCAAGTTTGATTGGTGTACTGCTCATTACTTGAAAGTATCATGAAGGTCGGAAGCAAAAATTTATGTTGAGATTTCAGGAGACTCTAGTGTTTTGGCCGCCTAACAAAGCCTTTCATTGAATGTGTCATTCACCATTATGTGCTTAAGGCTACATCAAGAGGAAACAAACCTTAGAGATAGAACATAGAACTACTGTATTGTGTCAAGTTTCAAGAAGCTAGCAGAAACCGTGTTTGATTTAGAGTTCTAACTGCATCTGTCAATATAGGAGAAAACAGAGTGAAACCTAAAAATTCAAACTGTTACTGCAAAAGAATGCTTCAACCAAGGAGAACGAAAATTGGGCATCCAAGTTTGAATGGTGTACTGCTCATTACTTGAAAGTATCATGAAGCTCGGAAGCAAAAATTTATGGTGAGATTTCAGGTGACTCTAGTGCTTTGGCCGCCTAACAACCCCTTTCATTTGAATGTGTCATTCACCAGTATCTGCTTAAGGCTAAATCAAGAGGAAACAAACCTTAGAGATAGAACGTAGAACTACTGTATTGTGTCAAGTTTCAAGAAGCTAGCACAAACCGTGTTTGAATTTAGAGTTCTAACTGCATCTGTCAATATAGGAGAAAACAGAGTGAAACCTAAAAATTCAAACTGTTACTGCAAACGAATGCTTCAACGTAAAAGAACGAAACTTGAGCATCCAAGTGGGATTGGTGTACTGATCATTACTTGAAAGTATCATGAAGATTGGATGAAAAAATATATGTTGAGATTTCAGGAGACACTAGTGTTTTGGAAGTTTGGCAACTCCTTTCATTATAAGTGTTATTCGCCAGTCCCTGCTTTAGGCTACATCAAGAGGAAACAAACCTTAGAGATAGAACGTAGAACTAGTGTATTGTGTCAAGTTTCAAGAAGCTAGCACAAACCGTGTTTGATTTAGAGTTCTAACTGCATCTGTCAATATAGGGAGAAAACAGAGTGAAACCTAAAAATTCAAACTGTTACTGCAAACGAATGCTTCAACGTAAAAGAACGAAACGTGAGCATCCAAATGGGATTGGTGTACTGCTCATTACTTGAAAGTATCATGAAGATTGGATGAAAAAATATATGTTGAGATTTCAGGAGACTCTAGTGTTTTGGAAGTTTGGCAACTCCTTTCATTATAAGTGTTATTCGCCAGTCCCTGCTTTAGGCTACATCAAGAGGAAACAAACCTTAGAGATAGAACGTAGAACTAATGAATTGTGTCAAGTCAAGAAGCTAGCACAAACCGTGTTTGATATAGTTCAAACTGCATCTGTCAATATACGAGAAAACAGAGTGAAAGCTAAAAATTCAAACTGTTACTGCAAACGAATGCTTCAACCTAGGAGAACGAAACTTGGGCATCCAAGTTTGATTGGTGTACTGCTCATTACTTGAAAGTATCATGAAGTTCGGAAGCAAAAATTTATGTTGAGATTTCAGGAGACTCTAGTGTTTTGGCCGCCTAACAACGCCTTTCATTGAATGTGTCATTCACCAGTATCTCCTTAAGGCTACATCAAGGGGAAACAAACCTTAGAGATAGAACGTAGAACTACTGTATTGTGTCACGTTTCAAGAAGCTAGCACAAACCGTGTTTGATTTAGAGTTCTAACTGAATCTGTCAATATAGGAGAAAACAGAGTGAAACCTAAAAATTCAAACTGTTACTGCAAACGAATGCTTCAACGTAAAAGAACGAAACTTGAGCATCCAAGTGGGATTGGTGTACTGATCATTACTTGAAAGTATCATGAAGATTGGATGAAAAAATATATGTTGAGATTTCAGGAGACTCTAGCGATTTGGAAGTTTGGCAACCCCTTCAATATGAGTGTTATTCGCCAGTCCCTGCTTTAGGCTACATCAAGAGAAAACAAACTTTAGAGATAGAACGTAGAACTAATGTATTGTGTCAAGTTTCAAGAAGCTAGCACAAACCGTGTTTGATTTAGAGTTCGAACGCCTCTGTCAATATAGTAGAAAACAGAGTGAAACCTAAAAATTCAAACTGTTACTGCAAACGAATGCTTCAACCTAGGAGAACGAAACTTGGGCATCCAAGTTTGATTGGTGTACTGCTCATTACTTGAAAGTATCATGAAGGTCGGAAGCAAAAATTTTTGTTGAGATTTCAGGAGACTCTAGTGTTTTGGCCGCCTAACAACGCCTTTCATTGAATGTGTCATTCACCAGTATCTGCTTAAGGCTACATCAAGGGGAAACAAACCTTAGAGATAGAACGTAGAACTACTGTATTGTGTCACGTTTCAAGAAGCTAGCACAAACCGTGTTTGATTTAGAGTTCTAACTGAATCTGTCAATATAGGAGAAAACAGAGTGAAACCTAAAAATTCAAACTGTTACTGCAAACGAATGCTTCAACGTAAAAGAACGAAACTTGAGCATCCAAGTGGGATTGGTGTAGTGATTATTACTTGAAAGTATCATGAAGATTGGATGAAAAAATATATGTTGAGATTTCAGGAGACTCTAGCGTTTTGGAAGTTTGGCAACCCCTTCAATATGAGTGTAATTCGCCAGTCCCTGCTTTAGGCTACATCAAGAGAAAACAAACTTTAGAGATAGAACGTAGAACTAATGTATTGTGTCAAGTTTCAAGAAGCTAGCACAAACCGTGTTTGATATAGTTCGAACTGCATCTGTCAATATACGAGAAAACAGAGTGAAAGCTAAAAATTCAAACTGTTACTGCAAACGAATGCTTCAACCTAGGAGAACGAAACTTGGGCATCCAAGATTGATTGGTGTACTTCTCATTACTTGCAAGTATCATGAAGGTCGGAAGCAAAAATTTATGTTGAGATATCAGGAGACTCTAGTGTTTTGGCCGCCTAACAACGCCTTTCATTGAATGTGTCATTCACCAGTATCTGCTTAAGGCTACATCAAGAGGAAACAAACCTTAGAGATAGAACGTAGAACTACTGTATTCTGTCAAGTTTCAAGAAGCTAGCACAAACCGTGTTTGATTTAGAGTTCTAACTGCATCTGTCAATATAGGAGAAAACAGAGTGAAACCTAAAAATTCAAACTGTTACTGCAAACGAATGCTTCAACGTAAAAGAACGAAACTTGAGCATCCAAGTGGGATTGGTGTACTGATCATTACTTGAAAGTATCATGAAGATTGGATGAAAAAATATATGTTGAGATTTCAGGAGACTCTAGTGTTTTGGAAGTTTGGCAACTCCTTTCATTATAAGTGTTATTCGCCAGTCCCTGCTTTAGGCTACATCAAGAGGAAACAAACCTTAGTGATAGAACGTAGAACTAATGTATTGTGTCAAGTTTCAAGAAGCTAGCACAAACCGTGTTTGATATAGTTCGAACTGCATCTGTCAATATACGAGAAAACAGAGTGAAAGCTAAAAATTCAAACTGTTACTGCAAACGAATGCTTCAACCTAGGAGAACGAAACTTGGGCATCCAAGTTTGATTGGTGTACTGCTCATTACTTGAAAGTATCATGAAGGTCGGAAGCAAAAATTTATGTTGAGATTTCAGGAGACTCTAGTGTTTTGGCCGCCTAACAACGCCTTTCATTGAATGTGTCATTCACCAGTATCTGCTTAAGGCTACATCAAGAGGAAACAAACCTTAGAGATAGAACGTAGAACTACTGTATTGTGTCAAGTTTCAAGAAGCTAGCAGAAACCGTGTTTGATTTAGAGTTCTAACTGCATCTGTCAATATAGGAGAAAACAGAGTGAAACCTAAAAATTCAAACTGTTACTGCAAAAGAATGCTTCAACCTAGGAGAACGAAACTTGGGCATCCAAGTTTGATTGCTGTACTGCTCATTACTTGAAAGTATCATGAAAGTCGGAAGCAAAAATTTATGTTGAGATTTCAGGAGACTCTAGTGCTTTGGCCGCCTAACAACCCGTTTCAATGAATGTGTCATTCACCAGTATCTGCTTAAGGCTACATCAAGAGGAAACAAACCTTAGAAATAGAACGTAGAACTACTGTATTGTGTCAAGTTTCAAGAAGGTGGCACAAACCGTGTTTGATTTAGAGTTCTAACTGCATCTGTCAATATAGGAGAAAACAGAGTGAAACCTAAAAATTCAAACTGTTACTGCAAACGAATGCTTCAACGTAAAAGAATGAAACTTGAGCATCCAAGTGGGATTGGTGTACTGATCATTACTTGAAAGTATCATGAAGATTGGATGAAAAAATATATGTTGAGATTTCAGGAGACTCTAGTGTTTTGGAAGTTTGGCAACTCCTTTTATTATAAGTGTTATTCGCCAGTCCCTGCTTTAGGCTACATCAAGAGGAAACAAACCTTAGATATAGAACGTAGAACTAATGTATTGTGTCAAGTTTCAGGAAGCTAGCACAAACCGTGTTTGATATAGTTCGAACTGCATCTGTCAATATAGGAGAAAACAGAGTGAAACCTAAAAATTCACACTGTTACTGCAAACGAATGCTTCAACGTAAAAGAACGAAACTTGAGCATCCAAGTGGGATTGGTGTCCTGATCATTACTTGAAAGTATCATGAAGATTGGATGAAAAAATATATGTTGAGATTTCAGGAGACTCTAGCGTTTTGGAAGTTTGGCAACCCCTTCAATATGAGTGAAATTCGCCAGTCCCTGCTTTAGGCTACATCAAGAGAAAACAAACTTTAGAGATAGAACGTAGAACTAATGTATTGTGTCAAGTTTCAAGAAGCTAGCACAAACCGTGTTTGATATAGTTCGAACTGCATCTGTCAATATACGAGAAAACAGAGTGAAAGCTAAAAATTCAAACTGTTACTGCAAACGAATGCTTCAACCTAGGAGAACGAAACTTGGGCATCCAAGATTGATTGGTGTACTGCTCATTACTTGAAAGTATCATGAAGGTCGGAAGCAAAAATTTATGTTGAGATATCAGGAGACTCTAGTGTTTTGGCCGCCTAACAACGCCTTTCATTGAATGTGTCATTCACCAGTATCTGCTTAAGGCTACATCAAGAGGAAACAAACCTTAGAGATAGAACGTAGAACTACTGTATTCTGTCAAGTTTCAAGAAGCTAGCACAAACCGTGTTTGATTTAGAGTTCTAACTGCATCTGTCAATATAGGAGAAAACAGAGTGAAACCTAAAAATTCAAACTGTTACTGCAAACGAATGCTTCAACGTAAAAGAACGAAACTTGAGCATCCAAGTGGGATTGGTGTACTGATCATTACTTGAAAGTATCATGAAGATTGGATGAAAAAATATATGTTGAGATTTCAGGAGACTCTAGTGTTTTGGAAGTTTGGCAACTCCTTTCATTATAAGTGTTATTCGCCAGTCCCTGCTTTAGGCTACATCAAGAGGAAACAAACCTTAGTGATAGAACGTAGAACTAATGCATTGTGTCAAGTTTCAAGAAGCTAGCACAAACCGTGTTTGATATACTTCGAACTGCATCTGTCAATATACGAGAAAACAGAGTGAAAGCTAAAAATTCAAACTGTTACTGCAAACGAATGCTTCAACCTAGGAGAACGAAACTTGGGCATCCAAGTTTGATTGGTGTACTGCTCATTACTTGAAAGTATCATGAAGGTCGGAAGCAAAAATTTATGTTGAGATTTCAGGAGACTCTAGTGTTTTGGCCGCCTAACAACGCCTTTCATTGAATGTGTCATTCACCAGTATCTGCTTAAGGCTACATCAAGAGGAAACAAACCTTAGAGATAGAACGTAGAACTACTGTATTGTGTCAAGTTTCAAGAAGCTAGCAGAAACCGTGTTTGATTTAGAGTTCTAACTGCATCTGTCAATATAGGAGAAAACAGAGTGAAACCTAAAAATTCAAACTGTTACTGCAAAAGAATGCTTCAACCTAGGAGAACGAAACTTGGGCATCCAAGTTTGATTGCTGTACTGCTCATTACTTGAAAGTATCATGAAAGTCGGAAGCAAAAATTTATGTTGAGATTTCAGGAGACTCTAGTGCTTTGGCCGCCTAACAACCCGTTTCAATGAATGTGTCATTCACCAGTATCTGCTTAAGGCTACATCAAGAGGAAACAAACCTTAGAAATAGAACGTAGAACTACTGTATTGTGTCAAGTTTCAAGAAGGTGGCACAAACCGTGTTTGATTTAGAGTTCTAACTGCATCTGTCAATATAGGAGAAAACAGAGTGAAACCTAAAAATTCAAACTGTTACTGCAAACGAATGCTTCAACGTAAAAGAATGAAACTTGAGCATCCAAGTGGGATTGGTGTACTGATCATTACTTGAAAGTATCATGAAGATTGGATGAAAAAATATATGTTGAGATTTCAGGAGACTCTAGTGTTTTGGAAGTTTGGCAACTCCTTTCATTATAAGTGTTATTCGCCAGTCCCTGCTTTAGGCTACATCAAGAGGAAACAAACCTTAGATATAGAACGTAGAACTAATGTATTGTGTCAAGTTTCAGGAAGCTAGCACAAACCGTGTTTGATATAGTTCGAACTGCATCTGTCAATATAGGAGAAAACAGAGTGAAACCTAAAAATTCACACTGTTACTGCAAACGAATGCTTCAACGTAAAAGAACGAAACTTGAGCATCCAAGTGGGATTGGTGTACTGATCATTACTTGAAAGTATCATGAAGATTGGATGAAAAAATATATGTTGAGATTTCAGGAGACTCTAGCGTTTTGGAAGTTTGGCAACCCCTTCAATATGAGTGTAATTCGCCAGTCCCTGCTTTAGGCTACATCAAGAGAAAACAAACTTTAGAGATAGAACGTAGAACTAATGTATTGTGTAAAGTTTCAAGAAGCTAGCACAAACCGTGTTTGATATAGTTCGAACTGCATCTGTCAATATACGAGAAAACAGAGTGAAAGCTAAAAATTCAAACTGTTACTGCAAACGAATGCTTCAACCTAGGAGAACGAAACTTGGGCATCCAAGATTGATTGGTGTACTGCTCATTACTTGAAAGTATCATGAAGGTCGGAAGCAAAAATTTATGTTGAGATATCAGGAGACTCTAGTGTTTTGGCCGCCTAACAACGCCTTTCATTGAATGTGTCATTCACCAGTATCTGCTTAAGGCTACATCAAGTGGAAACAAACCTTAGAGATAGAACGTAGAACTACTGTATTCTGTCAAGTTTCAAGAAGCTAGCACAAACCGTGTTTGATTTAGAGTTCTAACTGCATCTGTCAATATAGGAGAAAACAGAGTGAAACCTAAAAATTCAAACTGTTACTGCAAACGAATGCTTCAACGTAAAAGAACGAAACTTGAGCATCCAAGTGGGATTGGTGTACTGATCATTACTTGAAAGTATCATGAAGATTGGATGAAAAAATATATGTTGAGATTTCAGGAGACTCTAGTGTTTTGGAAGTTTGGCAACTCCTTTCATTATAAGTGTTATTCGCCAGTCCTTGCTTTAGGCTACATCAAGAGGAAACAAACCTTAGTGATAGAACGTAGAACTAATGTATTGTGTCAAGTTTCAAGAAGCTAGCACAAACCGTGTTTGATATACTTCGAACTGCATCTGTCAATATACGAGAAAACAGAGTGAAAGCTAAAAATTCAAACTGTTACTGCAAACGAATGCTTCAACGTAAAAGAATGAAACTTGAGCATCCAAGTGGGATTGGTGTACTGATCATTACTTGAAAGTATCATGAAGATTGGATGAAAAAATATATGTTGAGATTTCAGGAGACTCTAGTGTTTTGGAAGTTTGGCAACTCCTTTCATTATAAGTGTTATTCGCGAGTCCCTGCTTTAGGCTACATCAAGGGGAAACAAACCTTAGATATAGAACGTAGAACTAATGTATTGTGTCAAGTTTCAGGAAGCTAGCACAAACCGTGTTTGATATAGTTCGAACTGCATCTGTCAATATAGGAGAAAACAGAGTGAAACCTAAAAATTCACACTGTTACTGCAAACGAATGCTTCAACGTAAAAGAACGAAACTTGAGCATCCAAGTGGGATTGGTGTACTGATCATTACTTGAAAGTATCATGAAGATTGGATGAAAAAATATATGTTGAGATTTCAGGAGACTCTAGCGTTTTGGAAGTTTGGCAACCCCTTCAATATGAGTGTTATTCGCCAGTACCTGCTTTAGGCTACATCAAGAGAAAACAAACCTTAGAGATAGAACGTAGAACTAATGTATTGTGTCACGTTTCAAGAAGCTAGCACAAACCGTGTTTGATTTAGAGTTCGAACGCATCTGTCAATATAGTAGAAAACAGAGTGAAACCTAAAAATTCAAACTGTTACTGCAAACGAATGCTTCAACCTAGGAGAACGAAACTTGGGCATCCAAGTTTGATTGGTGTACTGCTCATTACTTGAAAGTATCATGAAGGTCAGAAGCAAAAATTTATGTTGAGATTTCAGGAGACTCTAGTGTTTTGGCCGCCTAACAACGCCTTTCATTGAATGTGTCATTCACCAGTATCTGCTTAAGGCTACATCAAGAGGAAACAAACCTTAGAGATAGAACATAGAACTACTGTATTGTGTCAAGTTTCAAGAAGCTAGCACAAACCGTGTTTGATTTAGAGATCGAAAGCTTCTGTCATTATAGTAGAAACAGAGTGAAAGCTAAAAATTCAAACTGTTACTGCAAACGAATGCTTCAACCTAGGAGAACGAAACTTGGGCATCCAAGTTTGATTGGTGTACTGCTCATTACTTGAAAGTATCATGAAGGTCGGAAGCAAAAATTTATGTTGAGATTTCAGGAGACTCTAGTGTTTTGGCCGCCTAACAACGCCTTTCATTGAATGTGTCATTCACCAGTAGCTGCTTAAGGCTACATCAAGAGGAAACAAACCTTAGAGATAGAACGTAGAACTACTGTATTGTGTCAACTTTCAAGAAGCTAGCACAGACCGAGTTTGATATAGAGTTCTAACTGCATCTGTCAATATAGGAGAAAACAGAGTGAAACCTAAAAATTCAAACTGTTACTGCAAACGAATGCTTCAACCTAGGATAACGAAACTTGGGCATCCAAGTTTGATTGGTGTACTGCTCATTACTTGAAAGTATCATGAAGGTCGGAAGCAAAAATTTATGTTGAGATATCAGGAGACTCTAGTGTTTTGGCCGCCTAACAACGCCTTTAATTGAATGTGTCATTCACCAGTATCTGCTTAAGGCTACATCAAGAGGAAACAAACCTTAGAGATAGAACGTAGAACTACTGTATTGTGTCAAGTTTCAAGAAGCTAGCACAAACAGTGTTTGATTTAGAGTTCTAACTGCATCTGTCAATATAGGAGAAAACAGAGTGAAACCTAAAAATTCAAACTGTTACTGCAAACGAATGCTTCAACGTAAAAGAACGAAACTTGAGCATCCAAGTGGGATTGGGGTACTGATCATTACTTGAAAGTATCATGAAGATTGGATGAAAAAATATATGTTGAGATTTCAGGAGACTCTAGTGTTTTGGAAGTTTGGCAACTCCTTTCATTATAAGTGTTATTCGCCAGTCCCTGCTTTAGGCTACATCAAGAGGAAACAAACCTTAGCGATAGAACGTAGAACTAATGTATTGTGTCAAGTTTCAAGAAGCTAGCACAAACCGTGTTTGATATAGTTCGAACTGCATCTGTCAATATAGGAGAAAACAGAGTGAAACCTAAAAATTCAAACTGTTACTGCAAACGAATGCTTCAACCTAGGAGAACGAAACTTGGGCATCCAAGTTTGATTGGTGTACTGCTCATTACTTGAAAGTATCATGAAGGTCGAAAGCAAAAATTTATGTTGAGATTTCAGGAGACTCTAGTGTTTTGGCCGCCTAACAACGCCTTTCATTGAATGTGTCATTCACCAGTATCTGCTTAAGGCTACATCAAGAGGAAACAAACCTTAGAGATAGAACGTAGAACTACTGTATTGTGTCAAGTTTCAAGAAGCTAGCACAAACAGTGTTTGATTTAGAGTTCTAAGTGCATCTGTCAATATAGGAGAAAACAGAGTGAAACCTAAAAATTCAAACTGTTACTGCAAACGAATGCTTCAACGTAAAAGAACGAAACTTGAGCATCCAAGTGGGATTGGTGTACTGATCATTACTTGAAAGTATCATGAAGATTGGATGAAAAAATATATGTTGAAATTTCAGGAGACTCTAGCGTTTTGGAAGTTTGGCAACCCTTTCAATATGAGTGTTATTCGCGGGTCCCTGCTTTAGGCTACATCAAGAGGAAACAAACCTTAGAGATAGAACGTAGAACTAATGTATTGTGTCAAGTTTCAAGAAGGTAGCACAAACCGCGTTTGATATAGTTCGAACTGCATCTGTCAATATAGGAGAAAACGGAGTGAAACCTAAAAATTCAAACTGTTACTGCAAACGAATGCTTCAACCTAGGAGAACGAAACTTGGGCATCCAAGTTTGATTGGTGTACTGCTCATTACTTGAAAGTATCATGAAGGTCGGAAGCAAAAATTTATGTTGAGATTTCAGGAGACTCTAGTGTTTTGGCCGCCTAACAACGCCTTTCATTGAATGTGTCATTCACCAGTATCTGCTTAAGGCTACATCAAGAGGAAACAAACCTTAGAGATAGAACGTAGAACTACTGTATTGTGTCAAGTTTCAAGAAGCTAGCACAAACCGTGTTTGATTTAGAGTTCTAACTGCATCTGTCAATATAGGAGAAAACAGAGTGAAACCTAAAAATTCACACTGTTACTGCAAACGAATGCTTCAACGTAAAAGAACGAAACTTGAGCATCCAAGTGGGATTCGTGTACTGATCATTACTTGAAAGTATCATGAAGATTGGATGAAAAAATATATGTTGTGATTTCAGGAGACTCTAGTGTTTTGGAAGTTTGGCAACTCCTTTCAATATAAGTGTTATTCGCCAGTCCCTGCTTTAGGCTACATCAAGAGGAAACAAACCTTAGAGATAGAACGTACAAATAATGTATTGTGTCAAGTTTCAAGAAGCTAGCACAAACCGTGTTTGATATAGTTCGAACTGCATCTGTCAATATACGAGAAAACAGAGTGAAAGCTAAAAATTCAAACTGTTACTGCAAACGAATGCTTCAACCTAGGAGAACGAAACTTGGGCATCCAAGTTTGATTGGTGTACTGCTCATTACTTGAAAGTATCATGAAGGTCGGAAGCAAAAATTTATGTTGAGATTTCAGGAGACTCTAGTGTTTTGGCCGCCTAACAACGCCTTTCATTGAATGTGTCATTCACCAGTATCTGCTTAAGGCTACATCAAGAGGAAACAAACCTTAGAGATAGAACGTAGAACTACTGTATTGTGTCAAGTTTCAAGAAGCTAGCACAAACCGTGTTTGATTAAGAGTTCTAAGTGCATCTGTCAATATAGGAGAAAACAGAGTGAAACCTAAAAATTCAAACTGTTACTGCAAACGAATGCTTCAACGTAAAAGAACGAAACTTGAGCATCCAAGTGGGATTGGTGGACTGATCATTACTTGAAAGTATCATGAAGATTGGATGAAAAAATATATGTTGAGATTTCAGGAGACTCTAGCGTTTTATAAGTTTGGCAACCCCTTCAATATGAGTGTTATTCGCCAGTCACTGCTGTAGGCTACATCAAGAGAAAACAAACCTTAGAGATAGAACGTAGAACTAATGTATTGTGTCAAGTTTCAAGAAGCTAGCACAAACCGTGTTTGATTTAGAGTTCGAACGCATCTGTCAATATAGTAGAAAACAGAGTGAAACCTAAAAATTCAAACTGTTACTGCAAACGAATGCTTCAACCTAGGAGAACGAAACTTGGGCATCCAAGTTTGATTGGTGTACTGCTCATTACTTGAAAGTATCATGAAGGTCGGAAGCAAAAATTTATGTTGAGATTTCAGGAGACTCTAGTGTTTTGGCCGCCTAACAATGCCTTTCATTGAATGTGTCATTCACCAGTATCTGCTTAAGGCTACATCAAGAGGAAACAAACCTTAGAGATAGAACGTAGAACTACTGTATTGTGTCAAGTTTCAAGAAGCTAGCACAAACCGTGTTTGATTTAGAGTTCTAACTACATCTGTCAATACAGTAGAAAACAGAGTGAAAAATAAAAATTCAAACTGTTACTGCAAACGAATGCTTCAACGTAAAAGAACGAAACTTGAGCATCCAAGTGGGATTGGGGTACTGATCATTACTTGAAAGTATCATGAAGATTGGATGAAAAAATATATGTTGAGATTTAAGGAGACTCTAGTGTTTTGGAAGTTTGGCAACTCCTTTCATTATAAGTGTTATTCGCCAGTCCCTGCTTTAGGCTACATCAAGAGGAAACAAACCTTAGAGATAGAACGTAGAACTAATGTGTTGTGTCAAGTTTCAAGAAGCTAGCACAAACCGTGTTTGATTTAGAGTTCGAACGCATCTGTCAATATAGTAGAAAACAGAGTGAAAGCTAAAAATTCAAACTGTTACTGCAAACGAATGCTTCAACCTAGGAGAACGAAACTTGGGCATCCAAGTTTGATTGGTGTACTGCTCATTACTTGAAAGTATCATGAAGGTCGGAAGCAAAAATTTATGTTGAGATTTCAGGAGACTCTAGTGTTTTGGCCGCCTAACAACGCCTTTCATTGAATGTGTCATTCACCAGTATCTGCTTAAGGCTACATCAAGAGGAAACAAACCTTAGAGATAGAACGTAGAACTACTGTATTGTGTCAAGTTTCAAGAAGCTAGCACAAACCGTGTTTGATTTAGTGATCTAAGTGCATCTATCAATATAGGAGAAAACAGATTGAAACCTAAAAATTCAAACTGTTACTGCAAACGAATGCTTCAACGTAAAAGAACGAAACTTGAGCATCCAAGTGGGATTGGTGTACTGATCATTACTTGAAAGTATCATGAAGATTGGATGAAAAAATATATGTTGAGATTTCAGGAGACTCTAGCGTTTTGGAAGTTTGGCAACCCTTTCAATATGAGTGTTATTCGCCAGTCCCTGCTTTAGGCTACATCAAGAGGAAACAAACCTTAGAGATAGAACGTAGAACTAATGTATTGTGTCAAGTTTCAAGAAGGTAGCACAAACCGTGTTTGATATAGCTCGAACTGCATCTGTCAATATAGGAGAAAACGGAGTGAAACCTAAAAATTCAAACTGTTACTGCAAACGAATGCTTCAACCTAGGATAACGAAACTTGGGCATCCAAGTTTGATTGGTGTACTGCTCATTACTTGAAAGTATCATGAAGGTCGGAAGCAAAAATTTATGTTGAGATATCAGGAGACTCTAGTGTTTTGGCCGCCTAACAACGCCTTTAATTGAATGTGTCATTCACCAGTATCTGCTTAAGGCTACATCAAGAGGAAACAAACCTTAGAGATAGAACGTAGAACTACTGTATTGTGTCAAGTTTCAAGAAGCTAGCACAAACAGTGTTTGATTTAGAGTTCTAACTGCATCTGTCAATATAGGAGAAAACAGAGTGAAACCTAAAAATTCAAACTGTTACTGCAAACGAATGCTTCAACGTAAAAGAACGAAACTTGAGCATCCAAGTGGGATTGGGGTACTGATCATTACTTGAAAGTATCATGAAGATTGGATGAAAAAATATATGTTGAGATTTAAGGAGACTCTAGTGTTTTGGAAGTTTGGCAACTCCTTTCATTATAAGTGTTATTCGCCAGTCCCTGCTTTAGGCTACATCAAGAGGAAACAAACCTTAGAGATAGAACGTAGAACTAATGTATTGTGTCCAGTTTCAAGAAGGTAGCACAAACCGTGTTTGATATAGTTCGAACTGCATCTATCAATATAGGAGAAAACGGAGTGAAACCTAAAAATTCAAACTGTTACTGCAAACGAATGCTTCAACCTAGGATAACGAAACTTGTGCATCCATGTTTGATTGGTGTACTGCTCATTACTTGAAAGTATCATGAAGGTCGAAAGCAAAAATTTATGTTGAGATATCAGGAGACTCTAGTGTTTTGGCCGCCTAACAACGCCTTTAATTGAATGTGTCATTCACCAGTATCTGCTTAAGGCTACATCAAGAGGAAACAAACCTTAGAGATAGAACGTAGAACTACTGTATTGTGTCAAGTTTCAAGAAGCTAGCACAAACAGTGTTTGATTTAGAGTTCTAACTGCATCTGTCAATATAGGAGAAAACAGAGTGAAACCTAAAAATTCAAACTGTTACTGCAAACGAATGCTTCAACGTAAAAGAACGAAACTTGAGCATCCAAGTGGGACTGGGGTACTGATCATTACTTGAAAGTATCATGAAGATTTAATGAAAAAATATATGTTGAGATTTCAGGAGACTCTAGTGTTTTGGAAGTTTGGCAACTCCTTTCATTATAAGTGTTATTCGCCAGTCCCTGCTTTAGGCTACATCAAGAGGAAACAAACCTTAGAGATAGAACGTAGAACTAATGTATTGTGTCAAGTTTCAAGAAGCTAGCACAAACCGTGTTTGATATAGTTCGAACTGCATCTGTCAATATACGAGAAAACAGAGTGAAAGGTAAACATTCAAACTGTTACTGCAAACGAATGCTTCAACCTAGGAGAACGAAACTTGGGCATCCAAGTTTGATTGGTGTACTGCTCATTACTTGAAAGTAT
>NW_027517681.1:0-40713 GCF_048772815.1 Callospermophilus lateralis
GGGGTGAAGGTAATGTCAAGGCATTGTTCTGGATGAGAGCGGGAGGATATTTGTTCAGCATATATTTACATACACATTGGATTCATTTCCAATTTTCCATTCGAAATACTGAATCCGTGACACTAACCCATACCTAGTAGACTCAGACTATTCATCCTAATATAATGGAGAAAATTAACCCAACACATTAGAAATACAAGTACTTCAGAGGAGACATGTTGTATAGTTGGACTTGACATTTGCATTATATAAGGTAGGAGTTATAAATCTAGTCAAATTTATTTGAAATATTCTCCATGTGTTTTAAACTTAACAAATATGTGAATTCTTGTTTCCTTTTTCTGTAGTCTCTTCACACACGTATATTTATATGCATATATAGAATCCTACCAGGTATCACACGTTCATTTTTGTGAGGTGGCTGTCTTGGCAGATACAAATTGTTAGAAGAGTTCACTCCTCCTAAATGCTGTTGAAAATGAAAATTCAACTTATAGGAGAGCGTCCTAGTAGAACAACATTATACATTAACTCATGTTCAGTAAAATAAATATTTTTGCATTTGTGGATGATACATATTTACTGATGAATTTCAATTGGCATTTATATTGGTACTTTTTAATGTCTGTGAGTTGTGTGTGTGTGTGTGTGTGTGTGTGTGTGTTAGATATAGATATAGATATAGATATACTTTCCAAATTTTTCAAAATATGAAATATATGTGTCTAATATACACTCTCTAAATTCATTCATGTTCATGTATGTGGATTTATAATCCACTTTTCACAAGATGATAATCAGAAATATTCATCCACATGAAATATATATTTGTTTCCTAGTACTGAATACTAACTTCAGTGAATGGTGCATACAAATCCTAATTATTCTACAGTTACTGACCCAGTCTAACATCAATGCAAGTAGACTCCTATGGGACATGATATGTAATTTGTCATTCATTTGTATTCGACACTGGTACATTATTGTTTCTTCAGTTTTTGCACATCACAGGATATACATTTCATCCACAAGTTCACAAATTAATAAGCATTTGTTTCAACTTTCACCACTTCTTGCTTCAGAACACATGTATTGTCAGGGTTTCTTGACTGGTCTTTTCGTGAGACTTCTTTCCAAACACATTATTTTGATTTTCCATAATCATTTTGAAGCAAAACTCACACACTCTTCATGATAAACCAAAACACAAATATTTCCATTACATATATACCTGGTTGGAATGAATGATTGTATATCAATATACGATTTCCTTTAATTTTTCAGATATCAGTTCAATTCATTATTTAAAGTTCAAAAAAGTTATATTTTTTATTCACTGTATGGTCTATTCATGCTTTTTCTCTATTTTCCTAGAAACAGGGTACACCTCTTTGTACCCCCGATTCTCATTTTACATCTTCAATATATTGCTCCCAGAAATGGTGAAAGAAATACTCATGTCACCTCATTATCACAGTAATATTCTGGACAAAAAATGGAAAGGTCACACTTATGATTGTACCAAAGCCTAAATGGAAAGTGAACATGGATTTCTAAAAACATCCATGTCCAGGTTGCCTAATGCTGTCAATTGTCAATCCTATTGGTGACTACATATTTGTTTTTTTCCTAATTTATATATTCAAACTCAACCCTGTTGAAAATGTCTAATTCTATCACTCACTTTATACTTTGCCTGATTTCGTAATGTTTCTATTGATATCTGCTTTTCTACATATTTTCCCCAGTTCAACATAGTGACTGACTCTTCATATGTGCTGACATTTACATTCACTCAACAACCGAAAGTCTATTGCTAAAGAACTTTTGGTCCAAATTCGATACTCACTCTTCTTCCTAAACCTACAGACTATCTTCCTAATCCTACTGAATATCCCTTTTTGACTGGATGTTCTCTTCTAAATTCAATCATCCAATGTACAAGGTCCTATGCCATTGTATATCGAATTACCTGAGGCATCTTTGCAGAACATCATTCAAAGCTAAGTATCCCAATCAAGGGCAAAACCCTTCTGGGCTTCAAATCATACCTAGATTTCTGTTTTCCTACTTATATTTCACCTCTATATTCTTGTAAATATTGCAGGTTCCCAATACCATTATTCATCACACAGAATCACTCGTAACCCAAATCAAACCTGTTTTTAACCCCAAGTATACACTGTTCCCTCAATCATTTTACAGAAGAGCAGGGACAGAGTGGTTCTTACAATACAGGAAAGTTGGGGACCTTCCACCTAATGAGAACCTCAAATGTCCATGCACAAATGATACCTGGAGAAGTTGTAGGCAGGTATGAAGCACCTGAGAGAGGAAAAGTCATCTTCCATGGCAAACAACCTGGTCAGGATGAAGGGATGTGTCTCAATCTGCCTCTCTCTCTTCTTATTGTACAGAAGATGGACCGAACCAGGGCTGAGTGGAGAGCTGTTCCCGGGTGCCAATGGTGATATACATTCTACCTTATGAAAGTGTCACAGGAAGTAGGGGCAACCTCCATCTTATGTAACCCTTGGAAGCAACTGTTAGGACAAAGTGGTTGCCAAGGCAGTGACCTCATTCAGTTCCAAAGAATGTGACATACCTCATTTCCTTGGTGATGGAACTCTCTGAACTTGGTATCCAAGAAGCCAGGCACCCAGAGGCAGTCCCAGTCCCAGTCCCAGTGGGCTCACTTGTTTGGATTTACCAAGGACAGAGTCAGTTTTCTTGGTACCTAATGATGTGAGGATGGCCAAATGCCAGGAGAGCTCTGAAGATGGACCTTTCCTGAAAAAACAGGTGGTGGCTAACCACTTTTTCCTGACATCTTCACAGAGTTGGTCAAGGAAACAAGATCTGAGAGAAGACAGGCCATTTCGGGGGAACATAGTATGGCCCACCAGTCAGAGGACACTCCGGATAGTCACAGACGTACTTGGGGGAAGGAGGTGCCTTTGTGGGAGTGGGTGTGGGTTTGTTGTTTTGTCTCATGTTCTGAGAATAGATAGAAAAGGCGGTTTGTTTGGTTTGGAGTGGACAGTTTCTAGTAAGTCATTTGACACGGCGAGTGTTTCTGTTTCGGTGTATCCCACTGTGTCCGTTGTTGTAGACATTAGAAAAGAGAATGCATTAATGGATGTGTCCTGTCTAGTATAAATCTTCCCATGCCCAATATATGAATGGACTGCAGCTTGTCTTATCGATGTGCAACACCTGCTATCTTTCTAAGTTGTAGTTTTCTTCCTGAATTCTGGCCACTCTCCAGAATAGGCTCATGGATTTGTGTCCAAAATATGTACCACCTCCAAGCTCTGTGACATGGCCATGTACTGGATAGCTGAAGAGAATGGCGAGCATCTCAGAAAACTCAGATATCAGTGTGACCAGGAAAGTCTCAGTGCAGAAACCCTGCTTTGGGCCTTTTGCTTACTTATTGTTGTGTTGCACTGAATGTCAGGAAGGTCTTTGCCTCAGGCCACCCCTTTGTGAAGCCTGAAGAAAACAGTTTTCAAATGGAAATGAATGGGCCTCACCTGTGGCTCTTTGCTTAATTGCTTTGGAAAGGGATGTGTCTTTATCAGCCTCTTGGGCCTGTGTGTGGCTGTGACTTAGATTCTCAGCACCTGATGGATCTTAAGAATGATCCCATGTGAGCTTCCAAAACCAAAATGGCAAAAAATTTCATTCATTGTGGATGAAGTCTCTTGCCTTCCTCTGTTAGGTTCCTGCACTCCATCAAATGACAATAGGGATTCTTTGGGTCAAATGAGTTCTTCAAAGCCCTGCAGAGGTACTAGTGTTTTCGCATGACTCTAAATCACCTAAAGAATCGATACCTAAAATCAGTAGGCCTCAAATTGGAGAAACACAGAAGTCTTAACGGCAGGCTTATTTGTTCACTCCTGGTTCACAGAAACGGTGTCCAGGCTACCCTGACTTTAGACAAATGAGGGGCAAACGAGCTGATTTTGGACACTGTCTTGGGCTGCGCCCCTCATGGAAACCTCCAGCCAGAGGTTAAGATGATTGACTATATGAAATAAGATGAGGGCCATGTCGGAGTGTTTTGGTTTTAATTTTGGTCATTTGTGTGGCATTGGAAAAAATGACTGGGTCCACGTGGGCTTGAACTCTGGTGTGATTCCCCTTAGAGACTGGGTTTTGGAACTGAACTCAGAGAAGCATTGCCATGAATTTTGTTGGGATTTTAAGAGGCCACGCATGAAAGTCGCTCTTGGAAACTGAGACCTAGGCCCCGGGTGGATTTCCACAGAGGCCTGGGAATCTCAGCAAGGATATCACATGATTTTATTCTTAAAGAAATGGCAGCCATATTTGAGAGTCAAAACACACATGGACCTCACATTGTAGACCTCAATGGGCCTGGCCTAATGTGACCTTTTGTCCACTCTTTGGGAAGCCATGCCTGTGAGAGTTCTCCAGAGATTTCATTGAAATGAGCTTCCTCACCATTTAATGTTTGCTGAATGAACTGAAACCCACAGTGCCTCCAACTTCATGCTTGAAAAATGGCTAGATAAATACCATGAAATTTTTGAAATTCCTATGACCAGGTGGCACTGGAGAAACATTGGATGTCCTGTTGCTGATCATGAGTATACCAGACAGTGCCTTGATTTACTGAGTTTCATGAAAATGGTGTAGAACAGAGATGCCAGAAATTTGGAGCCTGCTGAGTAGTGGGTCTAGAGCAGTGGTGGGGAGGTGTTTGATAAAACATCCGTGGTAGGGCCATGTGGATCTACCATTGGATTCCAAATGGCTTGTAACTGACATGGTGCAGCCAACAGACCCTTATATGTAAAGGCATCTTGTTATATGGAGAGTTTTCAGAGGAAAATTAAGAATCAGGTTGATATGGACAAGGGGGCAATGGGGCAAGCTGTGAGAGATAGGAGCCTAGTTGGTGCATTCTCTTGCAGACCCTGACCCACCACACGTGACAGAACTCCCTCCAGCACTGTGTCCCAGTTTAGCTCCTAGTATTTCGTGAAACAAATACCAAACTCACAGTGCAGCAGCAAAAACACCACAAAAAGTGGAAGAGGACCAAATGGCTTCACAGTCCACATGGGGAGACACTTAGTCCCCAGTGGCCTCAGTTTACCTACAAAGAGAGGATTCAGCACTGCTTCATCTTGTTCATTGGAAAATAAGAAACCATGTCCTCCAGGTCACATAGATGCAGAACCAGCTTTGATGTTCTCACTACAGAGGAAGCCAAATCTCCTGAAAACAACATATATTTCAAGTGTGGAAGCTCAGAGGCAGTTTCTCAAAAAGTTTTTAGGCCAGCAGAGCTCCATGTTTGTGGAGTGTTTACCCTGTCCCTTAGTTTTGGAAACTCCTCTACCACCTCCAAGGTTGTGAACTCCTGAGCATTTTCCATTCCAGATATATATTCACTGATTTTGTAACTCTTCTCCTCTAATTGTGTCTTACTTGGGGTGAAGGTAATGTCAAGGCATTGTTCTGGATGAGAGCGGGAGGATATTTGTGCAGCATATATTTACATACACATTGGATTCATTTTCCAATTTTCCATTCGAAATACTGAATCCCTGACACTAACCCATACCTAGTAGACTCAGACTATTCATCCTAATATAATGGAGAAAATTAACCCAACACATTAGAAATACAAGTACTTCAGAGGAGACATGTTGTATAGTTGGACTTGACATTTGCATTATATAAGGTAGGAGTTATAAATCTAGTCAAATTTATTTGAAATATTCTCCATGTGTTTTAAACTTAACAAATATGTGAATTCTTGTTTCCTTTTTCTGTAGTCTATTCACACATGTATATTTATATGCATATATAGAATCCTACCAGGTATCACACGTACATTTTTGTGAGGTGGCTGTCTTGGCAGATACAAATTGTGAGAAGAGTTCACTCCTCCTAAATGCTGTTGGAAATGAAAATTCAACTTATAGGAGAGCGTCCTAGTAGAACAACATTATTCATTAGCTCATGTTCAGTAAAATAAATATTTTTGCATTTGTGGATGATACATATTTACTGATGAATTTCGATTGGCATTTATATTGGTACTTTTTAATGTCTGTGAGTTGTGTGTGTGTGTGTGTGCGTGTGTGTGTGTGTGTATAGATGTAGATATAGATATAGATATACTCTCCAAATTTTTCAAAATATGAAATATATGTGTCTAATATACACTCTCTAAATTCATTCATGTTCATGTATGTGGATTTATAATCCACTTTTCACAAGATGATAATCAGAAATATTCATCCATCTGAAATACATATTTGTTTCCTAGTACTGAAAACTAACTTCAGTGAATGGTGCATACAAATCCTAATTATTCTACAGTAACTGACCCAGTCTAACATCAATGCAAGTAGACTCCTATGGGACATGATATGTAATTTGTCATTCATTTGTATTCGACACTGGTACATTATTGTTTCTTCAGTTTTTGCACATCACAGGATATACATTTCATCCACAAGTTCACAAATTAATAAGCATTTGTTTCAACTTTCACCACTTCTTGCTTCAGAACACATGTATTGTCAGGGTTTCTTGACTGGTCTTTTCATGAGACTTCTTTCCAAACACATTATTTTGAATTTCCATAATCATTTTGAAGCAAACGTCACACACTCTTCATGATAAACCAAAACACAAATATTTCCATTACATATATACCTGGTTGGAATGAATGATTGTATATCAATATACGATTTCCTTTAATTTTTCAGATATCAGTTCAGTTCATTATTTAAAGTTCAAAAAAGTTATATTATTTATTCACAGTATGTTCTATTCATGCTTTTTCTCTATATTCCTAGAAACAGGGTACACCTCTTTGTAACCCCGATTCTCATTTTACATCTTCAATATATTGCTCCCAGAAATGGTGAAAGAAATACTCATGTCACCTCATTATCACAGTAATATTCTGGACAAAAAATGGAAAGGTCACACTTATGATTGTACCAAAGCCTAAATGGAAAGTGAACATGGATTTCTAAAAACATCCATGTCCAGGTTGCCTAATGCTGTCAATTGTCAATCCTATTGGTGACTACATATTTGTTTTTTTCCTAATTTATATACTCAAACTCAACCCTGTTGAAAATGTCTAATTCTATCACTCACTTGAAACTTTGCCTGATTTCCTAATATTTCTATTGATATCTGCTTTTCTACATATTTTCCCCAGTTCAACATAGTGACTGACTCTTCATATGTGCTGACATTTACATTCACTCAACAACCGAAAGCCTATTGCTAAAGAACTTTTGGTCCAAATTCTATACTCACTCTTCTTCCTAAACCTATCGACTATCTTCCTAATCTTATTGAATATCCCTTTTTGACTGGATGTTCTCTCTAAATTCAATCATCCAATGTACAAGGTCCTATGCCATTGTATATCGAATTATCTGAGGCATCTTTGCAGAACATCATTCAAAGCTAAGTATCCCAATCAAGGGCAAAACCCTTCTGGGCTTCAAATCATACCTAGATTTCTGTTTTCCTACTTATATTTCACCTCTATATTCTTGTAAATATTGCAGGTTCCCAATACCATTATTCATCACACAGAATCACTCGTAACCCAAATCAAACCTGTTTTTAACCCCAAGTATACACTGTTCCCTCAATCATTTTACAGAAGAGCAGGGACAGAGTGGTTCTTACAATACAGGAAAGTTGGGGACCTTCCACCTGATGAGAACCTCAAATGTCCATGCACAAATGATACCTGGAGAAGTTGTAGGCAGGTATGAAGCACCTGAGAGAGCAAAAGTCATCTTCCATGGCAAACAACCTGGTCAGGATGAAGGGATGTGTCTGAATCTGCCTCTCTCTCTTCTTATTGTACAGAAGATGGACCAAACCAGGGCTGAGTGGAGAGCTGTTCCCGGGTGCCAATGGTGATATACATTCTACCTTATGAAAGTGTCACAGGAAGTAGGGGCAACCTCCATCTTATGTTACCCTTGGAAGCAACTGTTAGGACAAAGTGGTTGCCAAGGCAGTGACCTCATTCAGTTCCAAAGAATGTGACATACCTCATTTCCTTGGTGATGGAACTCTCTGAACTTGGTATCCAAGAAGCCAGGCACCCAGAGGCAGTCCCAGTCCCAGTCCCAGTGGGCTCACTTGTTTGGATTTACTAAAAACAGAGTCAGTTTTCTTGGTACCTAATGATGTGAGGATGGCCAAATGCCAGGAGAGCTCTGAAGATGGACCTTTCCTGAGAAAACAGGTAGTGGCTAACCACTTTTTCCTGACATCTTCACAGAGTTGGTCAAGGAAACAAGATCTGAGAGAAGACAGGCCATTTCGGGGGAACATAGTATGGCCCACCAGTCAGAGGACACTCCGGATAGTCACAGACGTACTTGGGGGAAGGAGGTGCCTTTGTGGGAGTGGGTGTGGGTTTGTTGTTTTGTCTCATATTCTGAGAATAGATAGAAAAGGCGGTTTGTTTGGTTTGGAGTGGACAGTTTCTAGTAAGTCATTTGACACGGCGAGTGTTTCTGTTTCTGTGTATCCCACTGTGTCCGTTGTTGTAGACATTAGAAAAGAGAATGCATTAATGGATGTGTCCTGTCTAGTATAAATCTTCCCATGCCCAATATACGAATGGACTGCAGCTTGTCTTATCGATGTGCAACACCTGCTATCTTTCTAAGTTGTAGTTTTCTTCCTGAATTCTGGCCACTCTCCAGAATAGGCTCATGGATTTGTGTCCAAAATATGTACCACCTCCAAGCTCTGTGACATGGCCATGTACTGGATAGCTGAAGAGAATGGCGAGCATCTCAGAAAACTCAGATATCAGTGTGACCAGGAAAGTCTCAGTGCAGAAACCCTGCTTTGGGCCTTTTGCTTACTTATTGTTGTGTTGCCCTGAATGTCAGGAAGGTCTTTGCCTCAGGCCACCCCTTTGTGAAGCCTGATGAAAACAGTTTTCAAATGGAAATGAATGGGCCTCACCTGTGGCTCTTTGCTTAATTGCTTTGGAAAGGGATGTGTCTTTATCAGCCTCTTGGGCCTGTGTGTGGCTGTGACTTAGATTCTCAGCACCTGATGGATCTTAAGAATGATCCCATGTGAGCTTCCAAAACCAAAATGGCAAAAAATTTCATTCATTGAGGATGAAGTCTCTTGCCTTCCTCTGTTAGGTTCCTGCACTCCATCAAATGACAATAGGGATTCTTTGGGTCAAATGAGTTCTTCAAAGCCCTGCAGAGGTACTTGTGTTTTCGCATGACTCTAAATCACCTAAAGAATCGATACCTAAAATCAGTAGGCCTCAAATTGGAGAAACACAGAAGTATTAACAGCAGGCTTATTTGTTCACTCCTGGTTCACAGAAACGGTGTCCAGGCTACCCTGACTTTAGACAAATGAGGGGCAAACGAGCTGATTTTGGACACTGTCTTGGGCTGCGCCCCTCATGGAAACCTCCAGCCAGAGGTTAAGATGATTGACTATATGGAATAAGATGAGGGCCATGTGGGAGTGTTTTGGTTTTAATTTTGGTCATTTGTGTGGCATTGGAAAAAATGACTGGGTCCACGTGGGCTTGAACTCTGGTGTGATTCCCCTTAGAGACTGGGTTTTGGAACTGAACTCAGAGAAGCATTGCCATGAATTTTGTTGGGATTTTAAGAGGCCACGCATGAAAGTCGCTCTTGGAAACTGAGACCTAGGCCCCGGGTGGATTTCCACAGAGGCCTGGGAATCTCAGCAAGGATATCACATGATTTTATTCTTAAAGAAATGGCAGCCATATTTGAGAGTCAAAACACACATGGACCTCACATTGTAGACCTCAATGGGCCTGGCCTAATGTGACCTTTTGTCCACTCTTTGTGAAGCCATGCCTGTGAGAGTTCTCCAGAGATTTCATTGAAATGAGCTTCCTCACCATTTAATGTTTGCTGAATGAACTGAAACCCACAGTGCCTCCAACTTCATGCTTGAAAAATGGCTAGATAAATACCATAAAATTTTTGAAATTCCTATGACCAGGTGGCACTGGAGAAACATTGGATGTCCTGTTGCTGATCATGAGTATACCAGACAGTGCCTTGATTTACTGAGTTTCATGAAAATGGTGTAGAACAGAGATGCCAGAAATTTGGAGCCTGCTGAGTAGTGGGTCTAGAGCAGTGGTGGGGAGGTGTTTGATAAAACATCCGTGGTAGGGCCATGTGGATCTACCATTGGACTCCAAATGGCTTGTAACTGACATGGTGCAGCCAACAGACCCTTATATGTAAAGGCATCTTGTTATATGGAGAGTTTTCAGAGGAAAATTAAGAATCAGGTTGATATGGACAAGGGGGCAATGGGGCAAGCTGTGAGAGATAGGAGCCTAGTTGGTGCATTCTCTTGCAGACTCTGACCCACCACACGTGACAGAACTCCCTCCAGCACTGTGTCCCAGTTTAGCTCCTAGTATTTCGTGAAACAAATACCAAACTCACAGTGCAGCAGCAAAAACACCACAAAAGGTGGAAGAGGACCAAATGGCTTCACAGTCCACACGGGGAGACACTTAGTCCCCAGTGGCCTCAGTTTACCTACAAAGAGAGGATTCAGCACTGCTTCATCTTGTTCATTGGAAAATAAGAAACCATGTCCTCCAGGTCACATAGATGCAGACCCAGCTTTGATGTTCTCACTACAGAGGACGCCAAATCTCCTGAAAACAACATATATTTCAAGTGTGGAAGCTCAGAGGCAGTTTCTCAAAAAGTTTTTAGGCCAGCAGAGCTCCATGTTTGTGGAGTGTTTACCCTGTCCCTTAGTTTTGGAAACTCCTCTACCACCTCCAAGGTTGTGAACTCCTGAGCATTTTCCATTCCAGATATGTATTCACTGATTTTGTAACTCTTCTCCTCTAATTGTGTCTTACTTGGGGTGAAGGTAATGTCAAGGCATTGTTCTGGATGAGAGCGGGAGGATATTTGTGCAGCATATATTTACATACACATTGGATTCATTTTCCAATTTTCCATTCGAAATACTGAATCCCTGACACTAACCCATACCTAGTAGACTCAGACTATTCATCCTAATATAATGGAGAAAATTAACCCAACACATTAGAAATACAAGTACTTCAGAGGAGACATGTTGTATAGTTGGACTTGACATTTGCATTATATAAGGTAGGAGTTATAAATCTAGTCAAATTTATTTGAAATATTCTCCATGTGTTTTAAACTTAACAAATATGTGAATTCTTGTTTCCTTTTTCTGTAGTCTATTCACACATGTATATTTATATGCATATATAGAATCCTACCAGGTATCACACGTACATTTTTGTGAGGTGGCTGTCTTGGCAGATTCAAATTGTTAGAAGAGTTCACTCCTCCTAAATGCTGTTGGAAATGAAAATTCAACTTATAGGAGAGCGTCCTAGTAGAACAACATTATACATTAACTCATGTTCAGTAAAATAAATATTTTTGCATTTGTGGATGATACATATTTACTGATGAATTTCGATTGGCATTTATATTGGTACTTTTTAATGTCTGTGAGTTGTGTGTGTGTGTGTGTGTGTGTGTGTGTGTGTGTGTATAGATATAGATATAGATATAGATATACTCTCCAAATTTTTCAAAATATGAAATATATGTGTCTAATATACACTCTCTAAATTCATTCATGTTCATGTATGTGGATTTATAATCCACTTTTCACAAGATGATAATCAGAAATATTCATCCACCTGAAATACATATTTGTTTCCTAGTACTGAAAACTAACTTCAGTGAATGGTGCATACAAATCCTAATTATTCTACAGTAACTGACCCAGTCTAACATCAATGCAAGTAGACTCCTATGGGACATGATATGTAATTTGTCATTCATTTGTATTCGACACTGGTACATTATTGTTTCTTCAGTTTTTGCACATCACAGGATATACATTTCATCCACAAGTTCACAAATTAATAAGCATTTGTTTCAACTTTCACCACTTCTTGCTTCAGAACACATGTATTGTCAGGGTTTCTTGACTGGTCTTTTCATGAGACTTCTTTCCAAACACATTATTTTGAATTTCCATAATCATTTTGAAGCAAAACTCACACACTCTTCATGATAAACCAAAACACAAATATTTCCATTACATATATACCTGGTTGGAATGAATGATTGTATATCAATATACGATTTCCTTTAATTTTTCAGATATCAGTTCAATTCATTATTTAAAGTTCAAAAAAGGTATATTATTTATTCACAGTATGGTCTATTCATGCTTTTTCTCTATATTCCTAGAAATAGGGTACACCTCTTTGTACCCCCGATTCTCATTTTATATCTTCAATATATTGCCCCCAGAAATGGTGAAAGAAATACTCATGTCACCTCATTATCACAGTAATATTCTGGACAAAAAATGGAAAGGTCACACTTATGATTGTACCAAAGCCTAAATGGAAAGTGAACATGGATTTCTAAAAACATCCATGCCCAGGTTGCCTAATGCTGTCAATTGTCAATCCTATTGGTGACTACATATTTTTTTTTTCCTAATTTATATATTCAAACTCAACCCTGTTAAAAATGTCTAATTCTATCACTCACTTTATACTTTGCCTGATTTCGTAATTTTTCTATTGATATCTGCTTTTCTACATATTTTTCCCAGTTCAACATAGTGACTGACTCTTCATATGTGCTGACATTTACATTCACTCAACAACCGAAAGTCTATTGCTAAAGAACTTTTGGTCCAAATCCTATACTCACTCTTCTTCCTAAACCTACCGACTATCTTCCTAATTCTACTGAATATCCCTTTTTGACTGGATGTTCTCTTCTAAATTCAATCATCCAATGTACAAGGTCCTATGCCATTGTATATCGAATTATCTGAGGCATCTTTGCAGAACATCATTCAAAGCTAAGTATCCCAATCAAGGGCAAAACCCTTCTGGGCTTCAAATCATACCTAGATTTCTGTTTTCCTACTTATATTTCACCTCAATATTCTTGTAAATACTGCAGGTTCCCAATACCATTACTCATCACACAGAATCACCCATAACCCAAATCAAACCTGTTTTTGACCCCAAGTATACACTGTTCCCTCAATCATTTTACAGAAGAGCAGGGACAGAGTGGTTCTTACAATACAGGAAAGTTGGGGACCTTCCACCTGATGAGAACCCCAATGTCCATGCACAAATGATACCTGGAGAAGTTTTAGGCAGGTATGAAGCACCTGAGAGAGCAAAAGTCATCTTCCATGGCAAACAACCTGGTCAGGATGAAGGGATGTGTCTGAATCTGCCTCTCTCTCTTCTTATTGTACAGAAGATGGACCAAACCAGGGCTGAGTGGAGAGCTGTTCCCGGGTGCCAATGGTGATATACATTCTACCTTATGAAAGTGTCACAGGAAGTAGGGGCAACCTCCATCTTATGTTACCCTTGGAAGCAACTGTTAGGACAAAGTGGTTGCCAAGGCAGTGACCTCATTCAGTTCCAAAGAATGTGACATACCTCATTTCCTTGGTGATGGAACTCTCTGAACTTGGTATCCAAGAAGCCAGGCACCCAGAGGCAGTCCCAGTCCCAGTCCCAGTGGGCTCACTTGTTTGGATTTACCAAGGACAGAGTCAGTTTTCTTGGTACCTAATGATGTGAGGATGGCCAAATGCCAGGAGAGCTCTGAAGATGGACCTCTCCTGAGGAAACAGGTAGTGGCTAACCACTTTTTCCTGACATCTTCACAGAGTTGGTCAAGGAAACAAGATCTGAGAGAAGACAGGCCATTTCGGGGGAACATAGTATGGCCCACCAGTCAGAGGACACTCCGGATAGTCACAGACCTACTTGGGGGAAGGAGGTGCCTTTGTGGGAGTGGGTGTGGGTTTGTTGATTTGTCTCATGTTCTGAGAATAGATAGAAAAGGCGGTTTGTTTGGTTTGGAGTGGACAGTTTCTAGTAAGTCATTTGACACGGCGAGTGTTTCTGTTTCTGTGTATCCCACTGTGTCCGTTGTTGTAGACATTAGAAAAGAGAATGCATTAATGGATGTGTCCTGTCTAGTAAAAATCTTCCCATGCCCAATATGTGAATGGACTGCAGCTTGTCTTATCGATGTGCAACACCTGCTATCTTTCTAAGTTGTAGTTTTCTTCCTGAATTCTGGCCACTCTCCAAAATAGGCTCATGGATTTGTGTCCAAAAATGTACCACCTCCAAGCTCTGTGACATGGCCATGTACTGGATAGCTGAAGAGAATGGCGAGCATCTCAAAAAACTCAGATATCAGTGTGACCAGGAAAGTCTCAGTGCAGAAACCCTGCTTTGGGCCTTTTGCTTACTTATTGTTGTGTTGCACTGAATGTCAGGAAGGTCTTTGCCTCAGGCCACCCCTTTGTGAAGCCTGAAGAAAACAGTTTTTAAATGGAAATGAATGGGCCTCACCTGTGGCTCTTTGCTTAATTGCTTTGGAAAGGGATGTGTCTTTATCACCCTCTTGGGCCTGTGTGTGGCTGTGACTTAGATTCTCTGCACCTGATGGATCTTAAGAATGATCCCATGTGAGCTTCCAAAACCAAAATGGCAAAAAATTTCATTCATTGTGGATGAAGTCTCTTGCCTTTCTCTGTTAGGTTCCTGCACTCCATCAAATGACAATAGGGATTCCTTGGGTCAAATGAGTTCTTCAAAGCCCTGTAGAGGTGCTTGTGTTTTCGCATGACTCTAAATCACCTAAAGAATCGATACCTAAAATCAGTAGGCCTCAAATTGGAGAAACACAGAAGTATTAACGGCAGGCTTATTTGTTCACTCCTGGTTCACAGAAACGGTGTCCAGGCTACCCTGACTTTAGACAAATGAGGGGCAAACGAGCTGATTTTGGACACTGTCTTGGGCTGCGCCCCTCATGGAAACCTCCAGCCAGAGGTTAAGATGATTGACTATATGGAATAAGATGAGGGCCATGTGGGAGTGTTTTGGTTTTAATTTTGGTCATTTGTGTGGCATTGGAAAAAATGACTGGGTCCACGTGGGCTTGAACTCTGGTGTGATTCCCCTTAGAGACTGGGTTTTGGAACTGAACTCAGAGAAGCATTGCCATGAATTTTGTTGGGATTTTAAGAGGCCACGCATGAAAGTCGCTCTTGGAAACTGAGACCTAGGCCCCGGGTGGATTTCCACAGAGGCCTGGGAATCTCAGCAAGGATATCACATGATTTTATTCTTAAAGAAATGGCAGCCATATTTGAGAGTCAAAACACACATGGACCTCACATTGTAGACCTCAATGGGCCTGGCCTAATGTGACCTTTTGTCCACTCTTTGGGAAGCCATGCCTGTGAGAGTTCTCCAGAGATTTCATTGAAATGAGCTTCCTCACCATTTAATGTTTGCTGAATGAACTGAAACCCACAGTGCCTCCAACTTCATGCTTGAAAAATGGCTAGATAAATACCATGAAATTTTTGAAATTCCTATGACCAGGTGGCACTGGAGAAACATTGGATGTCCTGTTGCTGATCATGAGTATACCAGACAGTGCCTTGATTTACTGAGTTTCATGAAAATGGTGTAGAACAGAGATGCCAGAAATTTGGAGCCTGCTGAGTAGTGGGTCTAGAGCAGTGGTGGGGAGGTGTTTGATAAAACATCCGTGGTAGGGCCATGTGGATCTACCATTGGATTCCAAATGGCTTGTAACTGACATGGTGCAGCCAACAGACCCTTATATGTAAAGGCATCTTGTTATATGGAGAGTTTTCAGAGGAAAATTAAGAATCAGGTTGATATGGACAAGGGGGCAATGGGGCAAGCTGTGAGAGATAGGAGCCTAGTTGGTGCATTCTCTTGCAGACCCTGACCCACCACACGTGACAGAACTCCCTCCAGCACTGTGTCCCAGTTTAGCTCCTAGTATTTCGTGAAACAAATACCAAACTCACAGTGCAGCAGCAAAAACACCACAAAAAGTGGAAGAGGACCAAATGGCTTCACAGTCCACACGGGGAGACACTTAGTCCCCAGTGGCCTCAGTTTACCTACAAAGAGAGGATTCAGCACTGCTTCATCTTGTTCATTGGAAAATAAGAAACCATGTCCTCCAGGTCACATAGATGCAGACCCAGCTTTGATGTTCTCACTACAGAGGAAGCCAAATCTCCTGACAACAACATATATTTCAAGTGTGGAAGCTCAGAGGCAGTTTCTCAAAAAGTTTTTAGGCCAGCAGAGCTCCATGTTTGTAGATTGTTTACCCTGTCCCTTAGTTTTGGAAACTCCTCTACCACCTCCAAGGTTGTGAACTCCTGAGCATTTTCCATTCCAGATATGCATTCACTGATTTTGTAACTCTTCTCCTCTAATTGTGTCTTACTTGGGGTGAAGGTAATGTCAAGGCATTGTTCTGGATGAGAGCGGGAGGATATTTGTGCAGCATATATTTACATACACATTGGATTCATTTTCCAATTTTCCATTCGAAATACTGAATTCCTGACACTAACCCATACCTAGTAGACTCAGACTATTCATCCTAATATAATGGAGAAAATTAACCCAACACATTAGAAATACAAGTACTTCAGAGGAGACATGTTGTATAGTTGGACTTGACATTTGCATTATATAAGGTAGGAGTTATAAATCTAGTCAAATTTATTTGAAATATTCTCCATGTGTTTTAAACTTAACAAATATGTGAATTCTTGTTTCCTTTTTCTGTAGTCTATTCACACATGTATATTTATATGCATATATAGAATCCTACCAGGTATCACACGTACATTTTTGTGAGGTGGCTGTCTTGGCAGATACAAATTGTGAGAAGAGTTCACTCCTCCTAAATGCTGTTGGAAATGAAAATTCAACTTATAGGAGAGCGTCCTAGTAGAACAACATTATACATTAACTCATGTTCAGTAAAATAAATATTTTTTCATTTGTGGATGTTACATATTTACTGATGAATTTCGATTGGCATTTATATTGGTACTTTTTAATGTCTGTGAGTTTGTGTGTGTGTGTGTGTGTGTGTGTGTGTGTGTGTGTATAGATATAGATATAGATATAGATATACTCTCCAAATTTTTCAAAATATGAAATATATGTGTCTAATATACACTCTCTAAATTCATTCATGTTCATGTATGTGGATTTATAATCCACTTTTCACAAGATGATAATCAGAAATATTCATCCACCTGAAATACATATTTGTTTCCTAGTACTGAAAACTAACTTCAGTGAATGGTGCATACAAATCCTAATTATTCTACAGTAACTGACCCAGTCTAACATCAATGCAAGTAGACTCCTATGGGACATGATATGTAATTTGTCATTCATTTGTATTCGACACTGGTACATTATTGTTTCTTCAGTTTTTGCACATCACAGGATATACATTTCATCCACAAGTTCACAAATTAATAAGCATTTGTTTCAACTTTCACCACTTCTTGCTTCAGAACACATGTATTGTCAGGGTTTCTTGACTGGTCTTTTCATGAGACTTCTTTAAAAAACACATTATTTTGAATTTCCATAATCATTTTGAAGCAAAATGTCACACACTCTTCATGATAAACCAAAACACAAATATTTCCATTACATATATACCTGGTTGGAATGAATGATTTTATATCAATATACGATTTCCTTTAATTTTTCAGATATCAGTTCAATTCATTATTTAAAGTTCAAAAAAGTTATATTTTTTATTCACTGTATGGTCTATTCATGCTTTTTCTCTATGTTCCTAGAAACAGGGTACACCTCTTTGTACCCCCGATTCTCATTTTACATCTTCAATATATTGCTCCCAGAAATGGTGAAAGAAATACTCATGTCACCTCATTATCACAGTAATATTCTGGACAAAAAATGGAAAGGTCACACTTATGATTGTACCAAAGCCTAAATGGAAAGTGAACATGGATTTCTAAAAACATCCATGTCCAGGTTGCCTAATGCTGTCAATTGTCAATCCTATTGGTGACTACATATTTGTTTTTTTTCCTAATTTATATATTCAAACTCAACCCTGTTGAAAATGTCTCATTCTATCACTCACTTTATACTTTGCCTGATTTCGTAATGTTTCTATTGATATCTGCTTTTCTACATATTTTCCCCAGTTCAACATAGTGACTGACTCTTCATATGTGCTGACATTTACATTCACTCAACAACCGAAAGTCTATTGCTAAAGAACTTTTGGTCCAAATCCTATACTCACTCTTCTTCCTAAACCTACCGACTATCTTCCTAATCCTACTGAATATCCCTTTTTGACTGGATGTTCTCTTCTAAATTCAATCATCCAATGTACAAGGTCCTATGCCATTGTATATGGAATTATCTGAGGCATCTTTGCAGAACATCATTCAAAGCTAAGTATCCCAATCAAGGGCAAAACCCTTCTGGGCTTCAAATCATACCTAGATTTCTGTTTTCCTACTTATATTTCACCTCTATATTCTTGTAAATATTGCAGGTTCCCAATACCATTATTCATCACACAGAATCACTCGTAATCCAAATCAAACCTGTTTTTAACCCCAAGTATACACTGTTCCCTCAATCATTTTACAGAAGAGCAGAGACAGAGTGGTTCTTACAATACAGGAAAGTTGGGGACCTTCAACCTGATGAGAACCTCAAATGTCCATGCACAAATTGTACCTGGAGAAGTTGTAGGCAGGTATGAAGCACCTGAGAGAGCAAAAGTCATCTTCCATGACAAACAACCTGGTCAGGATGAAGGGATGTGTCTGAATCTGCCTCTCTCTCTTCTTATTGTACAGAAGATGGACCAAACCAGGGCTGAGTGGAGAGCTGTTCCCGGGTGCCAATGGTGATATACATTCTACCTTATGAAAGTGTCACAGGAAGTTCTGGCATCCTCCATCTTATGTTACCCTTGGAAGCAACTGTTAGGACAAAGTGGTTGCCAAGGCAGTGACCTCATTCAGTTCCAAAGAATGTGAAATACCTCATTTCCTTGGTGATGGAACTCTCTGAACTTGGTATCCAAGAAGCCAGACACCCAGAGGCAGTCCCAGTCCCAGTCCCAGTGGGCTCACTTGTTTGGATTTACCAAGGACAGAGTCAGTTTTCTTGGTACCTAATGATGTGAGGATGGCCAAATGCCAGGAGAGCTCTGAAGATGGACCTTTCCTGAGAAAACAGGTAGTGGCTAACCACTTTTTCCTGACATCTTCACAGAGTTGGTCAAGGAATCAAGATCTGAGAGAAGACAGGCCATTTCGGGGGAACATAGTATGGCCCACCAGTCAGAGGACACTCCGGATAGTCACAGACGTACTTGGGGGAAGGAGGTGCCTTTGTGGGAGTGGGTGTGGGTTTTTTTTTTTGTCTCATGTTCTGAGAATAGATAGAAAAGGCGGTTTGTTTGGTTTGGAGTGGACAGTTTCTAGTAAGTCATTTGACATGGCGAGTGTTTCTCTTTCTGTGTATCCCACTGTGTCCGTTGTTGTAGACATTAGAAAAGAGAATGCATTAATGGATGTGTCCTGTCTAGTATAAATCTTCCCATAATTCATCCTGCCCAATATATGAATGGACTGCAGCTTGTCTTATCAATGTGCAACACCTGCTATCTTTCTAAGTTGTTGTTTTCTTCCTGAATTCTGGCCACTCTCCAGAATAGGCTCATGGATTTGTGTCCAAAATATGTACCACCTCCAAGCTCTGTGACATGGCCATGTACTGGATAGCTGAAGAGAATGGCGAGCATCTCAAAAAACTCAGATATCAGTGTGACCAGGAAAGTCTCAGTGCAGAAACCCTGCTTTGGGCCTTTTGCTTACTTATTGTTGTGTTGCGCTGAATGTCAGGAAGGTCTTTGCCTCAGGACACCCCTTTGTGAAGCCTGAAGAAAACAGTTTTCAAATGGAAATGAAAGGGCCTCACCTGTGGCTCTTTATCAGCCTCTTGGACCTGTGTGTGGCTGTGACTTAGATTCTCAGCACCTGATGGATCTTAAGAATGATCCCATGTGAGCTTCCAAAACCAAAATGGCAAAAAATATCATTCATTGTGGATGAATTCTCTTGCCTTCCTCTGTTAGGTTCCTGCACTCCATCAAATGACAATAGGGATTCTTTGTGTCAAATGAGTTCTTCAAAGCCCTGCAGAGGTGCTTGTGTTTTCGCATGACTCTAAATCACCTAAAGAATCGATACCTAAAATCAGTAGGCCTCAAATTGGAGAAACAAAGAAGTATTAACGGCAGGCTTATTTGTTCGCTCCTGTTTCAGAGGAACGGTGTCCAGGCTACCCTGACTTTAGGCAAATGAGGGGCAAACGAGCTGATTTTTTACACTGTCTTGGGCTGCGCCCCTCATGGAAACCTCCAGCCAGAGGTTAAGATGATTGACTATATGGAATAAGATGAAGGCCATGTGGGAGTGTTTTGGTTTTAATTTTGGTCATTTGTGTTGCATTGGAAAAAATGACTGGGTCCACGTGAGCTTGAACTCTGGTGTGATTCCCCTTAGAGACTGGGTTTTGGAACTGAACTCAGAGAAGCATTGCCATGAATTTTGTTGGGATTTTAAGAGGCCACGCATGAAAGTCGCTCTTGGAAACTGAGACCTAGGCCCCGGGTGGATTTCCACAGAGGCCTGGGAATCTCAGCAAGGATATCACATGATTTTATTCTTAAAGAAATGGCAGCCATATTTGAGAGTCAAAACACACATGGACCTCACATTGTAGACCTCAATGGGCCTGGCCTAATGTGACATTTTGTCCACTCTTTGGGAAGCCGTGCCTGTGAGAGTTCTCCAGAGATTTCATTGAAATGAGCTTCCTCACCATTTAATGTTTGCTGAATGAACTGAAACCCACAGTGCCTCCAACTTCATGCTTGAAAAATGGCTAGATAAATACCATGAAATTTTTGAAATTCCTATGACCAGGTGGCACTGGAGAAACATTGGATGTCCTGTTGCTGATCATGAGTATACCAGACAGTGCCTTGATTTACTGAGTTTCATGAAAATGGTGTAGAACAGAGATGCCAGAAATTTGGAGCCTGCTGAGTAGTGGGTCTAGAGCAGTGGTGGGGAGGTGTTTGATAAAACATCCGTGGTAGGGCCATGTGGATCTACCATTGGATTCCAAATGGCTTGTAACTGACATGGTGCAGCCAACAGACCCTTATATCTAAAGGCATCTTGTTATATGGAGAGTTTTCAGAGGAAAATTAAGAATCAGGTTGATATGGACAAGGGGGCAATGGGGCAAGCTGTGAGAGATTGGAGCCTAGTTGGTGCATTCTCTTGCAGACCCTGACCCACCACACGTGACAGAACTCCCTCCAGCACTGTGTCCCCGGTTAGCTCCTAGTATTTCGTGAAACAAATACCAAACTCACAGTGCAGCAGCAAAAACACCACAAAAAGTGGAAGAGGACCAAATGGCTTCACAGTTCACACGGGGAGACACTTAGTCCCCAGTGGCCTCAGTTTACCTACAAAGAGAGGATTCAGCACTGCTTCATCTTGTTCATTGGAAAATAAGAAACCATGTCCTCCAGGTCACATAGATGCAGACCCAGCTTTGATGGTCTCACTACAGAGGAAGCCAAATCTCCTGAAAACTACATATATTTCAAGTGTGGAAGCTCAGAGGCAGTTTCTCAAAAAGTTTTTAGGCCAGCAGAGCTCCATGTTTGTGGAGTGTTTACCCTGTCCCTTAGTTTTGGAAACTCCTCTACCACCTCCAAGGTTGTGAACTCCTGAGCATTTTCCATTCCAGATATGTATTCACTGATTTTGTAACTCTTCTCCTCTAATTGTGTCTTACTTGGGGTGAAGGTAATGTCAAGGCATTGTTCTGGATGAGAGCGGGAGGATATTTGTGCAGCATATATTTACATACACATTGGATTCATTTTCCAATTTTCCATTCGAAATACTGAATCCCTGACACTAACCCATACCTAGTAGACTCAGACTATTCATCCTAATATAATGGAGAAAATTAACCCAACACAGTAGAAATACAAGTACTTCAGAGGAGACATGTTGTATAGTTGGACTTGACATTTGCATTATATAAGGTAGGAGTTATAAATCTAGTCAAATTTATTTGAAATATTCTCCATGTGTTTTAAACTTAACAAATATGTGAATTCTTGTTTCCTTTTTCTGTAGTCTATTCACACATGTATATTTATATGCATATATAGAATCCTACCAGGTATCACACGTACATGTTTGTGAGGTGGCTGTCTTGGCAGATACAAATTGTGAGAAGAGTTCACTCCTCCTAAATGCTGTTGGAAATGAAAATTCAACTTATAGGAGAGCGTCCTAGTAGAACAACATTATACATTAACTCATGTTCAGTAAAATAAATATTTTTGCATTTGTGGATGATACATATTTACTGATGAATTTCGATTGGCATTTATATTGGTAATTTTTAATGTCTGTGAGTTGTGTGTGTGTGTGTGTGTGTGTGTGTGTGTGTGTGTGTATAGGTATAGATATAGATATAGATATACTCTCCAAATTTTTCAAAATATGAAATATATGTGTCTAATATACACTCTCTAAATTCATTCATGTTCATATATGTGGATTTATAATCCACTTTTCACAAGATTATAATCAGAAATATTCATCCACTTGAAATACATATTTGTTTCCTAGTACTGAAAACTAACTTCAGTGAATGGTGCATACAAATCCTAATTATTCTACAGTAACTGACCCAGTCTAACATCAATGCAAGTAGACTCCTATGGGACATGATATGTAATTTGTCATTCATTTGTATTCGACACTGGTACATTATTGTTTCTTCAGTTTTTGCACATCACAGGATATACATTTCATCCACAAGTTCACAAATTAATAAGCATTTGTTTCAACTTTCACCACTTCTTGCTTCAGAACACATGTATTGTCAGGGTTTCTTGACTGGTCTTTTCATGAGACTTCTTTCCAAACACATTATTTTGAATTTCCATAATCATTTTGAAGCAAACGTCACACACTCTTCATGATAAACCAAAACACAAATATTTCCATTACATATATACCTGGTTGGAATGAATGATTGTATATCAATATACGATTTCCTTTAATTTTTCAGATATCAGTTCAGTTCATTATTTAAAGTTCAAAAAAGTTATATTATTTATTCACAGTATGTTCTATTCATGCTTTTTCTCTATATTCCTAGAAACAGGGTACACCTCTTTGTAACCCCGATTCTCATTTTACATCTTCAATATATTGCTCCCAGAAATGGTGAAAGAAATACTCATGTCACCTCATTATCACAGTCATATTCTGGACAAAAAATGGAAAGGTCACACTTATGATTGTACCAAAGCCTAAATGGAAAGTGAACATGGATTTCTAAAAACATCCATGTCCAGGTTGCCTAATGCTGTCAATTGTCAATCCTATTGGTGACTACATATTTGTTTTTTTCCTAATTTATATACTCAAACTCAACCCTGTTGAAAATGTCTAATTCTATCACTCACTTGAAACTTTGCCTGATTTCCTAATATTTCTATTGATATCTGCTTTTCTACATATTTTCCCCAGTTCAACATAGTGACTGACTCTTCATATGTGCTGACATTTACATTCACTCAACAACCGAAAGCCTATTGCTAAAGAACTTTTGGTCCAAATTCTATACTCACTCTTCTTCCTAAACCTATCGACTATCTTCCTAATCTTATTGAATATCCCTTTTTGACTGGATGTTCTCTCTAAATTCAATCATCCAATGTACAAGGTCCTATGCCATTGTATATCGAATTATCTGAGGCATCTTTGCAGAACATCATTCAAAGCTAAGTATCCCAATCAAGGGCAAAACCCTTCTGGGCTTCAAATCATACCTAGATTTCTGTTTTCCTACTTATATTTCACCTCTATATTCTTGTAAATATTGCAGGTTCCCAATACCATTATTCATCACACAGAATCACTCGTAACCCAAATCAAACCTGTTTTAACCCCAAGTATACACTGTTCCCTCAATCATTTTACAGAAGAGCAGGGACAGAGTGGTTCTTACAATACAGGAAAGTTGGGGACCTTCCACCTGATGAGAACCTCAAATGTCCATGCACAAATGATACCTGGAGAAGTTGTAGGCAGGTATGAAGCACCTGAGAGAGCAAAAGTCATCTTCCATGGCAAACAACCTGGTCAGGATGAAGGGATGTGTCTGAATCTGCCTCTCTCTCTTCTTATTGTACAGAAGATGGACCAAACCAGGGCTGAGTGGAGAGCTGTTCCCGGGTGCCAATGGTGATATACATTCTACCTTATGAAAGTGTCACAGGAAGTAGGGGCAACCTCCATCTTATGTTACCCTTGGAAGCAACTGTTAGGACAAAGTGGTTGCCAAGGCAGTGACCTCATTCAGTTCCAAAGAATGTGACATACCTCATTTCCTTGGTGATGGAACTCTCTGAACTTGGTATCCAAGAAGCCAGGCACCCAGAGGCAGTCCCAGTCCCAGTCCCAGTGGGCTCACTTGTTTGGATTTACTAAAAACAGAGTCAGTTTTCTTGGTACCTAATGATGTGAGGATGGCCAAATGCCAGGAGAGCTCTGAAGATGGACCTTTCCTGAGAAAACAGGTAGTGGCTAACCACTTTTTCCTGACATCTTCACAGAGTTGGTCAAGGAAACAAGATCTGAGAGAAGACAGGCCATTTCAGGGGAACATAGTATGGCCCACCAGTCAGAGGACACTCCGGATAGTCACAGACGTACTTGGGGGAAGGAGGTGCCTTTGTGGGAGTGGGTGTGGGTTTGTTGTTTTGTCTCATATTCTGAGAATAGATAGAAAAGGCGGTTTGTTTGGTTTGGAGTGGACAGTTTCTAGTAAGTCATTTGACACGGCGAGTGTTTCTGTTTCTGTGTATCCCACTGTGTCCGTTGTTGTAGACATTAGAAAAGAGAATGCATTAATGGATGTGTCCTGTCTAGTATAAATCTTCCCATGCCCAATATACGAATGGACTGCAGCTTGTCTTATCGATGTGCAACACCTGCTATCTTTCTAAGTTGTAGTTTTCTTCCTGAATTCTGGCCACTCTCCAGAATAGGCTCATGGATTTGTGTCCAAAATATGTACCACCTCCAAGCTCTGTGACATGGCCATGTACTGGATAGCTGAAGAGAATGGCGAGCATCTCAGAAAACTCAGATATCAGTGTGACCAGGAAAGTCTCAGTGCAGAAACCCTGCTTTGGGCCTTTTGCTTACTTATTGTTGTGTTGCCCTGAATGTCAGGAAGGTCTTTGCCTCAGGCCACCCCTTTGTGAAGCCTGAAGAAAACAGTTTTCAAATGGAAATGAATGGGCCTCACCTGTGGCTCTTTGCTTAATTGCTTTGGAAAGGGATGTGTCTTTATCAGCCTCTTGGGCCTGTGTGTGGCTGTGACTTAGATTCTCAGCACCTGATGGATCTTAAGAATGATCCCATGTGAGCTTCCAAAACCAAAATGGCAAAAAATTTCATTCATTGAGGATGAAGTCTCTTGCCTTCCTCTGTTAGGTTCCTGCACTCCATCAAATGACAATAGGGATTCTTTGGGTCAAATGAGTTCTTCAAAGCCCTGCAGAGGTACTTGTGTTTTCGCATGACTCTAAATCACCTAAAGAATCGATACCTAAAATCAGTAGGCCTCAAATTGGAGAAACACAGAAGTATTAACGGCAGGCTTATTTGTTCACTCCTGGTTCACAGAAACGGTGTCCAGGCTACCCTGACTTTAGACAAATGAGGGGCAAACGAGCTGATTTTGGACACTGTCTTGGGCTGCGCCCCTCATGGAAACCTCCAGCCAGAGGTTAAGATGATTGACTATATGGAATAAGATGAGGGCCATGTGGGAGTGTTTTGGTTTTAATTTTGGTCATTTGTGTGGCATTGGAAAAAATGACTGGGTCCACGTGGGCTTGAACTCTGGTGTGATTCCCCTTAGAGACTGGGTTTTGGAACTGAACTCAGAGAAGCATTGCCATGAATTTTGTTGGGATTTTAAGAGGCCACGCATGAAAGTCGCTCTTGGAAACTGAGACCTAGGCCCCGGGTGGATTTCCACAGAGGCCTGGGAATCTCAGCAAGGATATCACATGATTTTATTCTTAAAGAAATGGCAGCCATATTTGAGAGTCAAAACACACATGGACCTCACATTGTAGACCTCAATGGGCCTGGCCTAATGTGACCTTTTGTCCACTCTTTGTGAAGCCATGCCTGTGAGAGTTCTCCAGAGATTTCATTGAAATGAGCTTCCTCACCATTTAATGTTTGCTGAATGAACTGAAACCCACAGTGCCTCCAACTTCATGCTTGAAAAATGGCTAGATAAATACCATGAAATTTTTGAAATTCCTATGACCAGGTGGCACTGGAGAAACATTGGATGTCCTGTTGCTGATCATGAGTATACCAGACAGTGCCTTGATTTACTGAGTTTCATGAAAATGGTGTAGAACAGAGATGCCAGAAATTTGGAGCCTGCTGAGTAGTGGGTCTAGAGCAGTGGTGGGGAGGTGTTTGATAAAACATCCGTGGTAGGGCCATGTGGATCTACCATTGGACTCCAAATGGCTTGTAACTGACATGGTGCAGCCAACAGACCCTTATATGTAAAGGCATCTTGTTATATGGAGAGTTTTCAGAGGAAAATTAAGAATCAGGTTGATATGGACAAGGGGGCAATGGGGCAAGCTGTGAGAGATAGGAGCCTAGTTGGTGCATTCTCTTGCAGACTCTGACCCACCACACGTGACAGAACTCCCTCCAGCACTGTGTCCCAGTTTAGCTCCTAGTATTTCGTGAAACAAATACCAAACTCACAGTGCAGCAGCAAAAACACCACAAAAGGTGGAAGAGGACCAAATGGCTTCACAGTCCACACGGGGAGACACTTAGTCCCCAGTGGCCTCAGTTTACCTACAAAGAGAGGATTCAGCACTGCTTCATCTTGTTCATTGGAAAATAAGAAACCATGTCCTCCAGGTCACATAGATGCAGACCCAGCTTTGATGTTCTCACTACAGAGGACGCCAAATCTCCTGAAAACAACATATATTTCAAGTGTGGAAGCTCAGAGGCAGTTTCTCAAAAAGTTTTTAGGCCAGCAGAGCTCCATGTTTGTGGAGTGTTTACCCTGTCCCTTAGTTTTGGAAACTCCTCTACCACCTCCAAGGTTGTGAACTCCTGAGCATTTTCCATTCCAGATATGTATTCACTGATTTTGTAACTCTTCTCCTCTAATTGTGTCTTACTTGGGGTGAAGGTAATGTCAAGGCATTGTTCTGGATGAGAGCGGGAGGATATTTGTGCAGCATATATTTACATACACATTGGATTCATTTTCCAATTTTCCATTCGAAATACTGAATCCCTGACACTAACCCATACCTAGTAGACTCAGACTATTCATCCTAATATAATGGAGAAAATTAACCCAACACATTAGAAATACAAGTACTTCAGAGGAGACATGTTGTATAGTTGGACTTGACATTTGCATTATATAAGGTAGGAGTTATAAATCTAGTCAAATTTATTTGAAATATTCTCCATGTGTTTTAAACTTAACAAATATGTGAATTCTTGTTTCATTTTTCTGTAGTCTATTCACACATGTATATTTATATGCATATATAGAATCCTACCAGGTATCACACGTACATTTTTGTGAGGTGGCTGTCTTGGCAGATTCAAATTGTTAGAAGAGTTCACTCCTCCTAAATGCTGTTGGAAATGAAAATTCAACTTATAGGAGAGCGTCCTAGTAGAACAACATTATACATTAGCTCATGTTCAGTAAAATAAATATTTTTGCATTTGTGGATGATACATATTTACTGATGAATTTCGATTGGCATTTATATTGGTACTTTTTAATGTCTGTGAGTTGTGTGTGTGTGTGTGTGTGTGTGTGTGTGTGTGTGTGTATAGATATAGATATAGATATAGATATACTCTCCAAATTTTTCAAAATATGAAATATATGTGTCTAATATACACTCTCTAAATTCATTCATGTTCATGTATGTGGATTTATAATCCACTTTTCACAAGATGATAATCAGAAATATTCATCCACCTGAAATACATATTTGTTTCCTAGTACTGAAAACTAACTTCAGTGAATGGTGCATACAAATCCTAATTATTCTACAGTAACTGACCCAGTCTAACATCAATGCAAGTAGACTCCTATGGGACATGATATGTAATTTGTCATTCATTTGTATTCGACACTGGTACATTATTGTTTCTTCAGTTTTTGCACATCACAGGATATACATTTCATCCACAAGTTCACAAATTAATATGCATTTGTTTCAACTTTCACCACTTCTTGCTTCAGAACACATGTATTGTCAGGGTTTCTTGACTGGTCTTTTCATGAGACTTCTTTCCAAACACATTATTTTGAATTTCCATAATCATTTTGAAGCAAAACTCACACACTCTTCATGATAAACCAAAACACAAATATTTCCATTACATATATACCTGGTTGGAATGAATGATTGTATATCAATATACGATTTCCTTTAATTTTTCAGATATCAGTTCAATTCATTATTTAAAGTTCAAAAAAGGTATATTATTTATTCACAGTATGGTCTATTCATGCTTTTTCTCTATATTCCTAGAAATAGGGTACACCTCTTTGTACCCCCGATTCTCATTTTACATCTTCAATATATTGCCCCCAGAAATGGTGAAAGAAATACTCATGTCACCTCATTATCACAGTAATATTCTGGACAAAAAATGGAAAGGTCACACTTATGATTGTACCAAAGCCTAAATGGAAAGTGAACATGGATTTCTAAAAACATCCATGCCCAGGTTGCCTAATGCTGTCAATTGTCAATCCTATTGGTGACTACATATTTTTTTTTTCCTAATTTATATATTCAAACTCAACCCTGTTAAAAATGTCTAATTCTATCACTCACTTTATACTTTGCCTGATTTCGTAATTTTTCTATTGATATCTGCTTTTCTACATATTTTTCCCAGTTCAACATAGTGACTGACTCTTCATATGTGCTGACATTTACATTCACTCAACAACCGAAAGTCTATTGCTAAAGAACTTTTGGTCCAAATCCTATACTCACTCTTCTTCCTAAACCTACCGACTATCTTCCCAATTCTACTGAATATCCCTTTTTGACTGGATGTTCTCTTCTAAATTCAATCATCCAATGTACAAGGTCCTATGCCATTGTATATCGAATTATCTGAGGCATCTTTGCAGAACATCATTCAAAGCTAAGTATCCCAATCAAGGGCAAAACCCTTCTGGGCTTCAAATCATACCTAGATTTCTGTTTTCCTACTTATATTTCACCTCAATATTCTTGTAAATACTGCAGGTTCCCAATACCATTACTCATCACACAGAATCACCCATAACCCAAATCAAACCTGTTTTTGACCCCAAGTATACACTGTTCCCTCAATCATTTTACAGAAGAGCAGGGACAGAGTGGTTCTTACAATACAGGAAAGTTGGGGACCTTCCACCTGATGAGAACCCCAATGTCCATGCACAAATGATACCTGGAGAAGTTTTAGGCAGGTATTAAGCACCTGAGAGAGCAAAAGTCATCTTCCATGGCAAACAACCTGGTCAGGATGAAGGGATGTGTCTGAATCTGCCTCTCTCTCTTCTTATTGTACAGAAGATGGACCAAACCAGGGCTGAGTGGAGAGCTGTTCCCGGGTGCCAATGGTGATATACATTCTACCTTATGAAAGTGTCACAGGAAGTAGGGGCAACCTCCATCTTATGTTACCCTTGGAAGCAACTGTTAGGACAAAGTGGTTGCCAAGGCAGTGACCTCATTCAGTTCCAAAGAATGTGACATACCTCATTTCCTTGGTGATGGAACTCTCTGAACTTGGTATCCAAGAAGCCAGGCACCCAGAGGCAGTCCCAGTCCCAGTCCCAGTGGGCTCACTTGTTTGGATTTACCAAGGACAGAGTCAGTTTTCTTGGTACCTAATGATGTGAGGATGGCCAAATGCCAGGAGAGCTCTGAAGATGGACCTCTCCTGAGGAAACAGGTAGTGGCTAACCACTTTTTCCTGACATCTTCACAGATTTGGTCAAGGAAACAAGATCTGAGAGAAGACAGGCCATTTCGGGGGAACATAGTATGGCCCACCAGTCAGAGGACACTCCGGATAGTCACAGACCTACTTGGGGGAAGGAGGTGCCTTTGTGGGAGTGGGTGTGGGTTTGTTGATTTGTCTCATGTTCTGAGAATAGATAGAAAAGGCGGTTTGTTTGGTTTGGAGTGGACAGTTTCTAGTAAGTCATTTGACACGGCGAGTGTTTCTGTTTCTGTGTATCCCACTGTGTCCGTTGTTGTAGACATTAGAAAAGAGAATGCATTAATGGATGTGTCCTGTCTAGTAAAAATCTTCCCATGCCCAATATGTGAATGGACTGCAGCTTGTCTTATCGATGTGCAACACCTGCTATCTTTCTAAGTTGTAGTTTTCTTCCTGAATTCTGGCCACTCTCCAAAATAGGCTCATGGATTTGTGTCCAAAAATGTACCACCTCCAAGCTCTGTGACATGGCCATGTACTGGATAGCTGAAGAGAATGGCGAGCATCTCAAAAAACTCAGATATCAGTGTGACCAGGAAAGTCTCAGTGCAGAAACCCTGCTTTGGGCCTTTTGCTTACTTATTGTTGTGTTGCACTGAATGTCAGGAAGGTCTTTGCCTCAGGCCACCCCTTTGTGAAGCCTGAAGAAAACAGTTTTTAAATGGAAATGAATGGGCCTCACCTGTGGCTCTTTGCTTAATTGCTTTGGAAAGGGATGTGTCTTTATCACCCTCTTGGGCCTGTGTGTGGCTGTGACTTAGATTCTCTGCACCTGATGGATCTTAAGAATGATCCCATGTGAGCTTCCAAAACCAAAATGGCAAAAAATTTCATTCATTGTGGATGAAGTCTCTTGCCTTTCTCTGTTAGGTTCCTGCACTCCATCAAATGACAATAGGGATTCCTTGGGTCAAATGAGTTCTTCAAAGCCCTGTAGAGGTGCTTGTGTTTTCGCATGACTCTAAATCACCTAAAGAATCGATACCTAAAATCAGTAGGCCTCAAATTGGAGAAACACAGAAGTCTTAACGGCAGGCTTATTTGTTCACTCCTGGTTCACAGAAACGGTGTCCAGGCTACCCTGACTTTAGACAAATGAGGGGCAAACGAGCTGATTTTGGACACTGTCTTGGGCTGCGCCCCTCATGGAAACCTCCAGCCAGAGGTTAAGATGATTGACTATATGGAATAAGATGAGGGCCATGTGGGAGTGTTTTGGTTTTAATTTTGGTCATTTGTGTGGCATTGGAAAAAATGACTGGGTCCACGTGGGCTTGAACTCTGGTGTGATTCCCCTTAGAGACTGGGTTTTGGAACTGAACTCAGAGAAGCATTGCCATGAATTTTGTTGGGATTTTAAGAGGCCACGCATGAAAGTCGCTCTTGGAAACTGAGACCTAGGCCCCGGGTGGATTTCCACAGAGGCCTGGGAATCTCAGCAAGGATATCACATGATTTTATTCTTAAAGAAATGGCAGCCATATTTGAGAGTCAAAACACACATGGACCTCACATTGTAGACCTCAATGGGCCTGGCCTAATGTGACCTTTTGTCCACTCTTTGGGAAGCCATGCCTGTGAGAGTTCTCCAGAGATTTCATTGAAATGAGCTTCCTCACCATTTAATGTTTGCTGAATGAACTGAAACCCACAGTGCCTCCAACTTCATGCTTGAAAAATGGCTAGATAAATACCATGAAATTTTTGAAATTCCTATGACCAGGTGGCACTGGAGAAACATTGGATGTCCTGTTGCTGATCATGAGTATACCAGACAGTGCCTTGATTTACTGAGTTTCATGAAAATGGTGTAGAACAGAGATGCCAGAAATTTGGAGCCTGCTGAGTAGTGGGTCTAGAGCAGTGGTGGGGAGGTGTTTGATAAAACATCCGTGGTAGGGCCATGTGGATCTACCATTGGATTCCAAATGGCTTGTAACTGACATGGTGCAGCCAACAGACCCTTATATGTAAAGGCATCTTGTTATATGGAGAGTTTTCAGAGGAAAATTAAGAATCAGGTTGATATGGACAAGGGGGCAATGGGGCAAGCTGTGAGAGATAGGAGCCTAGTTGGTGCATTCTCTTGCAGACCCTGACCCACCACACGTGACAGAACTCCCTCCAGCACTGTGTCCCAGTTTAGCTCCTAGTATTTCGTGAAACAAATACCAAACTCACAGTGCAGCAGCAAAAACACCACAAAAAGTGGAAGAGGACCAAATGGCTTCACAGTCCACACGGGGAGACACTTAGTCCCCAGTGGCCTCAGTTTACCTACAAAGAGAGGATTCAGCACTGCTTCATCTTGTTCATTGGAAAATAAGAAACCATGTCCTCCAGGTCACATAGATGCAGACCCAGCTTTGATGTTCTCACTACAGAGGAAGCCAAATCTCCTGAAAACAACATATATTTCAAGTGTGGAAGCTCAGAGGCAGTTTCTCAAAAAGTTTTTAGGCCAGCAGAGCTCCATGTTTGTAGATTGTTTACCCTGTCCCTTAGTTTTGGAAACTCCTCTACCACCTCCAAGGTTGTGAACTCCTGAGCATTTTCCATTCTAGATATGCATTCACTGATTTTGTAACTCTTCTCCTCTAATTGTGTCTTACTTGGGGTGAAGGTAATGTCAAGGCATTGTTCTGGATGAGAGCGGGAGGATATTTGTGCAGCATATATTTACATACACATTGGATTCATTTTCCAATTTTCCATTCGAAATACTGAATTCCTGACACTAACCCATACCTAGTAGACTCAGACTATTCATCCTAATATAATGGAGAAAATTAACCCAACACATTAGAAATACAAGTACTTCAGAGGAGACATGTTGTATAGTTGGACTTGACATTTGCATTATATAAGGTAGGAGTTATAAATCTAGTCAAATTTATTTGAAATATTCTCCATGTGTTTTAAACTTAACAAATATGTGAATTCTTGTTTCCTTTTTCTGTAGTCTATTCACACATGTATATTTATATGCATATATAGAATCCTACCAGGTATCACACGTACATTTTTGTGAGGTGGCTGTCTTGGCAGATACAAATTGTGAGAAGAGTTCACTCCTCCTAAATGCTGTTGGAAATGAAAATTCAACTTATAGGAGAGCGTCCTAGTAGAACAACATTATACATTAACTCATGTTCAGTAAAATAAATATTTTTTCATTTGTGGATGTTACATATTTACTGATGAATTTCGATTGGCATTTATATTGGTACTTTTTAATGTCTGTGAGTTTGTGTGTGTGTGTGTGTGTGTGTGTGTGTGTGTGTGTGTGTGTATATACAGATATAGATATAGATATACTCTGCAAATTTTTCAAAATATGAAATATATGTGTCTAATATACACTCTCTAAATTCATTCATGTTCATGTATGTGGATTTATAATCCACTTTTCACAAGATTATAATCAGAAATATTCATCCACCTGAAATACATATTTGTTTCCTAGTACTGAAAACTAACTTCAGTGAATGGTGCATACAAATCCTAATTATTCTACAGTAACTGACCCAGTCTAACATCAATGCAAGTAGACTCCTATGGGACATGATATGTAATTTGTCATTCATTTGTATTCGACACTGGTACATTATTGTTTCTTCAGTTTTTGCACATCACAGGATATACATTTCATCCACAAGTTCACAAATTAATAAGCATTTGTTTCAACTTTCACCACTTCTTGCTTCAGAACACATGTATTGTCAGGGTATTCTTGACTGGTCTTTTCATGAGACTTCTTCCAAACACATTATTTTGAATTTCCATAATCATTTTGAAGCAAAACTCACACACTCTTTATGATAAACCTAAACACAAATATTTCTATTACATATATACCTGGTTGGAATGAATGATTGTATATCAATATACGATTTCCTTTAATTTTTCAGATATCAGTTCAATTCATTATTTAAAGTTCAAAAAAGTTATATTTTTTATTCACTGTATGGTCTATTCATGCTTTTTCTCTATGTTCCTAGAAACAGGGTACACCTCTTTGTACCCCCGATTCTCATTTTACATCTTCAATATATTGCTCCCAGAAATGGTGAAAGAAATACTCATGTCACCTCATTATCACAGTAATATTCTGGACAAAAAATGGAAAGGTCACACTTATGATTGTACCAAAGCCTAAATGGAAAGTGAACATGGATTTCTAAAAACATCCATGTCCAGGTTGCCTAATGCTGTCAATTATCAATCCTATTGGTGACTACATATTTGTTTTTTTCCTAATTTATATATTCAAACTCAACCCTGTTGAAAATGTCTAATTCTATCACTCACTTTATACTTTGCCTGATTTCGTAATGTTTCTATTGATATCTGCTTTTCTACATATTTTCCCCAGTTCAACATAGTGACTGACTCTTCATATGTGCTGACATTTACATTCACTCAACAACCGAAAGTCTATTGCTAAAGAACTTTTGGTCCAAATCCTATACTCACTCTTCTTCCTAAACCTACCGACTATCTTCCTAATCCTACTGAATATGCCTTTTTGACTGGATGTTCTCTTCTAAATTCAATCATCCAATGTACAAGGTCCTATGCCATTGTATATGGAATTATCTGAGGCATCTTTGCAGAATATCATTCAAAGCTAAGTATCCCAATCAAGGGCAAAACCCTTCTGGCCTTCAAATCATACCTAGATTTCTGTTTTCCTACTTATATTTCACCTCTATATTCTTGCAAATATTGCAGGTTCCCAATACCATTATTCATCACACAGAATCACTCGTAATCCAAATCAAACCTGTTTTTAACCCCATGTATACACTGTTCCCTCAGTCATTTTACAGAAGAGCAGAGACAGAGTGGTTCTTACAATACAGGAAAGTTGGGGACCTTCCACCTGATGAGAACCTCAAATGTCCATGCACAAATGGTACCTGGAGAAGTTGTAGGCAGGTATGAAGCACCTGAGAGAGCAAAAGTCATCTTCCATGGCAAACAACCTGGTCAGGATGAAGGGATGTGTCTGAATCTGCCTCTCTCTCTTCTTATTGTACAGAAGATGGACCAAACCAGGGCTGAGTGGAGAGCTGTTTCCGGGTGCCAATGGTGATATACATTCTACCTTATGAAAGTGTCACAGGAAGTTCTGGCAACCTCCATCTTATGTTACCCTTGGAAGCAACTGTTAGGACAAAGTGGTTGCCAAGGCAGTGACCTCATTCAGTTCCAAAGAATGTGAAATACCTCATTTCCTTGGTGATGGAACTCTCTGAACTTGGTATCCAAGAAGCCAGGCACCCAGAGGCAGTCCCAGTCCCAGTCCCAGTGGGCTCACTTGTTTGGATTTACCAAGGACAGAGTCAGTTTTCTTGGTACCTAATGATGTGAGGATGGCCAAATGCCAGGAGAGCTCTGAAGATGGACCTTTCCTGAGAAAACAGGTGGTGGCTAACCACTTTTTCCTGACATCTTCACAGAGTTGGTCAAGGAATCAAGATCTGAGAGAAGACAGGCCATTTCGGGGGAACATAGTATGGCCCACCAGTCAGAGGACACTCCGGATAGTCACAGACGTACTTGGGGGAAGGAGGTGCCTTTGTGGGAGTGGGTGTGGGTTTGTTGTTTTGTCTCATGTTCTGAGAATAGATAGAAAAGGCGGTTTGTTTGGTTTGGAGTGGACAGTTTCTAGTAAGTCATTTGACATGGCGAGTGTTTCTCTTTCTGTGTATCCCACTGTGTCCGTTGTTGTAGACATTAGAAAAGAGAATGCATTAATGGATGTGTCCTGTCTAGTATAAATCTTCCCATAATTCATCCTGCCCAATATATGAATGGACTGCAGCTTGTCTTATCAATGTGCAACACCTGCTATCTTTCTAAGTTCTTGTTTTCTTCCTGAATTCTGGCCACTCTCCAGAATAGGCTCATGGATTTGTGTCCAAAATATGTACCACCTCCAAGCTCTGTGACAGGGCCATGTACTGGATAGCTGAAGAGAATGGCGAGCATCTCAAAAAACTCAGATATCAGTGTGACCAGGAAAGTCTCAGTGCAGAAACCCTGCTTTGGGCCTTTTGCTTACTTATTGTTGTGTTGCACTGAATGTCAGGAAGGTCTTTGCCTCAGGCCACACCTTTGTGAAGCCTGAAGAAAACAGTTTTCAAATGGAAATGAATGGGCCTCACCTGTGGCTCTTTATCAGCCTCTTGGACCTGTGTGTGGCTGTGACTTAGATTCTCAGCACCTGATGGATCTTAAGAATGATCCCTCGTGAGCTTCCAAAACCAAAATGGCAAAAAATATCATTCATTGTGGATGAAGTCTCTTGCCTTCCTCTGTTAGGTTCCTGCACTCCATCAAATGACAATAGGGATTCTTTGGGTCAAAGAGTTCTTCAAAGCCCTGCAGAGGTGCTTGTGTTTTCGCATGACTCTAAATCACCTAAAGAATCGATACCTAAAATCAGTAGGCCTCAAATTGGAGAAACAAAGAAGTATTAACGGCAGGCTTATTTGTTCGCTCCTGTTTCAGAGAAACGGTGTCCAGGCTACCCTGACTTTAGGCAAATGAGGGGCAAACGAGCTGATTTTGGACACTGTCTTGGGCTGCGCCCCTCATGGAAACCTCCAGCCAGAGGTTAAGATGATTGACTATATGGAATAAGATGAAGGCCATGTGGGAGTGTTTTGGTTTTAATTTTGGTCATTTGTGTTGCATTGGAAAAAATGACTAGGTCCACGTGAGCTTGAACTCTGGTGTGATTCCCCTTAGAGACTGGGTTTTGGAACTGAACTCAGAGAAGCATTGCCATGAATTTTGTTGGGATTTTAAGAGGCCACGCATGAAAGTCGCTCTTGGAAACTGAGACCTAGGCCCCGGGTGGATTTCCACAGAGGCCTGGGAATCTCAGCAAGGATATCACATGATTTTATTCTTAAAGAAATGGCAGCCATAGTTGAGAGTCAAAACACACATGGACCTCACATTGTAGACCTCAATGGGCCTGGCCTAATGTGACCTTTTGTCCACTTTTTGGGAAGCCGTGCCTGTGAGAGTTCTCCAGAGATTTCATTGAAATGAGCTTCCTCACCATTTAATGTTTGCTGAATGAACTGAAACCCACAGTGCCTCCAACTTCATGCTTGAAAAATGGCTAGATAAATACCATGAAATTTTTGAAATTCCTATGACCAGGTGGCACTGGAGAAACATTGGATATCCTGTTGCTGATCATGAGTATACCAGACAGTGCCTTGATTTACTTAGTTTCATGAAAATGGTGTAGAACAGAGATGCCAGAAATTTGGAGCCTGCTGAGTAGTGGGTCTAGAGCAGTGGTGGGGAGGTGTTTGCTAAAAAATCCGTGGTAGGGCCATGTGGATCTACCATTGGATTCCAAATGGCTTGTAACTGACATGGTGCAGCCAACAGACCCTTATATGTAAAGGCATCTTGTTATATGGAGAGTTTTCAGAGGAAAATTAAGAATCAGGTTGATATGGACAAGGGGGCAATGGGGCAAGCTGTGAGAGATAGGAGCCTAGTTGGTGCATTCTCTTGCAGACCCTGACCCACCACACGTGACAGAACTCCCTCCAGCACTGTGTCCCAGTTTAGCTCCTAGTATTTCGTGAAACAAATACCAAACTCACAGTGCAGCAGCAAAAACACCACAAAAAGTGGAAGAGGACCAAATGGCTTCACAGTCCACACGGGGAGACACTTAGTCCCCAGTGGCCTCAGTTTACCTACAAAGAGAGGATTCAGCACTGCTTCATCTTGTTCATTGGAAAATAAGAAACCATGTCCTCCAGGTCACATAGATGCAGACCCAGCTTTGATGGTCTCACTACAGAGGAAGCCAAATCTCCTGAAAACTACATATATTTCAAGTGTGGAAGCTCAGAGGCAGTTTCTCAAAAAGTTTTTAGGCCAGCAGAGCTCCATGTTTGTGGAGTGTTTACCCTGTCCCTTAGTTTTGGAAACTCCTCTACCACCTCCAAGGTTGTGAACTCCTGAGCATTTTCCATTCCAGATATGTATTCACTGATTTTGTAACTCTTCTCCTCTAATTGTGTCTTACTTGGGGTGAAGGTAATGTCAAGGCATTGTTCTGGATGAGAGCGGGAGGATATTTGTGCAGCATATTTTTACATACACATTGGATTCATTTTCCAAATTTCCATTCGAAGTACTGAATCCCTGACACTAACCCATACCTAGTAGACTCAGACTATTCATCCTAATATAATGGAGAAAATTAGCCCAACACATTAGAAATACAAGTACTTCAGAGGAGACATGTTGTATAGTTGGACTTGACATTTGCATTTAATAAGGTAGGAGGTATAAATCTAGTCAAATTTATTTGAATTATTCTCCATGTGTTTTTAAGCTTAACAAATATGTGAATTCTTATTTCCCTTTTCTGTAGCCTATTCACACATGTATATTTATATGCATATATAGAATCCTACCAGGTATCACACGTACATTTTTGTGAGGTGGCTGTCTTGGCAGATACAAATTGTGAGAAGAGTTCACTCCTCCTAAATGCTGTTGGAAATGAAAATTCAACCTATAGGAGAGCGTCCTAGTAGAACAACATTATACATTAACTCATGTTCAGTAAAATAAATATTTTTGCATTTGTGGATGATACATATTTACTGATGAATTTCGATTGGCATTAATATTGGTACTTTTTAATGTCTGTGAGTTGTGTGTGTGTGTGTGTGTGTGTGTGTGTATACAGATATAGATATAGATATACTCTGCAAATTTTTCAAAATATGAAATATATGTGTCTAATATACACTCTCTAAATTCATTCATGTTCATGTATGTGGATTTATAATCCACTTTTCACAAGATGATAATCAGAAATATTCATCCACCTGAAATACATATTTGTTTCCTAGTACTGAAAACTAACTTCAGTGAATGGTGCATACAAATCCTAATTATTCTACAGTAACTGACCCAGTCTAACATCAATGCAAGTAGACTCCTATGGGACATGATATGTAATTTGTCATTCATTTGTATTCGACACTGGTACATTATTATTTCTTCAGTTTTTGCACATCATAAGATATACCTTTGCCAAGGCAGTGACCTCATTCAGTTCCACAGAATGTGACATACCTCATTTCCTTGGTGATGGAACTCTCTGAACTTTGTATCCAAGGAGCCAGGCACCCAGAGGCAGTCCCAGTCCCAGTCCCAGTGGGCTCACTTGTTTGGATTTACCAAAGATAGAGTCAGTCATTCTTGGTACCTACTGAAGTGAGGATTACCAAATGCCTGGAGAGCTCTGAATAGGGAGCTTTCCTGAGAAAGCAGGTAGTGGCTCTCCACTTTTTCCTTACAACTTTACAGAGTTGGCCAAGGAAAACAGATCTGAGAGATTACAGGCCATTTCGGAAGAACAGAGTATGGCCACCAGTCAGAGGACACTCTGGTTAGTCATACACCTATGGGGAAGGAGGTGCCTTTTTGGGAGTGGGTGTGGGTTTGTGGTTTGTCTCATGTTCTGAAAATAGGTAGGAATGGCGGTTTGTTTGTTTTGGAGTGAACTGTTTCCGGTAAGTCGTTTGAAGAGGTGAGTGTTTCCATGTCTGTGTATCCCACTGTGCCTGTGGTAGTAGACATGAGAAAAGAGAATGCAGCAATGGATGTGTCATGTCTAGTATAAAGCTTCCCAGCATTCATCCTGCCCAATTTATGAATGGAGTGTGGCTTGCCTTATGCACGGGCAACACCTAATACCTTCCTAAGTCCCTGTTTTCTTCCTGAATTCTGGCCACTCTCTAGAATAGGCTCATGGTTATGTGTCCAAGATATGTACCAAATCCAAGGTCTTTGACATGGCCATGTACTGGATACCTGAATGGAATGGCCAGCATCTCAGAAAACTCAGATATCAGTGTGACCAGGAAAGTCTCAGTGGAGATACCCTGCTTTGGGCCTTTTGCTTACCTATTGTTCTATTGCCCTGAATATCAGGAAGGTCTTTGTCTCATGCAACCCCTTTGTTAAGCCTGAAGAAAACAGTTTTCAAATGGAAATGAATGTGCATCACCTCTGGCTCTTTGCTTAATTTCATTGGAAAAGGATGTGTCTGATTCAGGCCCTTTGCCCTGTTTTAGGCTGTGACTTAGATTCTCAGCACCTGATGGAAGTAAAGAAAGATCCCATATGTGCATCTAAACCAAAATGGAAAAACGTTCAATCAATGTGCATGAAGTATATTGCCTTCCTTTGTTAGGTTTCTGAAATCCATCATGTCAGAATAGGGATTCTTTGGGTGAAATGAGTTCTTCAAATCTCTGCAGAGGGGCTTGGCTTTTCTCATGACTCCAATTCACAAAAAGAATCTAGACCCCACAGTCAGAGAGCCTCAAATTGGAGAAGCGAAGCAGTATTAAGGGCAGGCCTATTTGATCACTCCTGGTTCACAGGAAGGGTGTCCAAGCCACCCTGTCATTCAGCAAATGAGGGGCAAGGGAGCAT